>NW_020628953.1:0-463 GCF_003573695.1 Papaver somniferum
TTCCAAAGATAGTGTTTCCATAGTAATAAATGGTACTTCTGGAACCTCTCGGTGATGGTGAGAGATCCTTTATACGGAGTTGTACTCCTGGTTATTTCATTCGATTTACCATAGAATGATCGTGCAGTGAGATCCTGGATCAATGTAGACTCCATGGAAATGGAAGAAAGTCTACGGGAGTGGAGAACCCAGAAGTAAGGACTACATGATGTTAGCAAATGACGTGTAGTCCCCAGCCGTTTCTTTGGTGAGTTGTTAGCGCTCCTTGTGTCATGACTTTGCCCGTGCAATTAAGATCATGATATCAAGGTTTGTTACTTCTTTTCATACTTTTTCTCCATCGATTGACGGTCTTCAACTTGTTCCCGGGTAAACAATTCATGAATCCAGCACTGATGGAGAAGTCGATGTAAGTACCCTTTTTCGTGCAGGTGATCGTGGCATCTCCTTGAATGAAATAATA
>NW_020628954.1:0-427 GCF_003573695.1 Papaver somniferum
AATGTAAAATACTAGGATGCAGTGCAAGAATGCAAGAATGTAGTGACAGGAAAATGAAAGTAAACAAAAAGAACTGAAAGAATGTAGATGTGCAAGTGATATGCAAGATGATGTACCTAAAACAGAATGTAATGATAGAAAGATATGCTAAATGCAAAATATGCTGCAGCTATGAAGTTATGAAATGAACTGCAATGCAAAATATGCTAAATGCAACAGTTGAATGCACTTACAGCTAAAAATGAACTGCAATGATGAAACAGGCAGTAAATGAGGAAATAACTTGTAAGAGTGACATCAAGAGTGACAAATGAAGATGCAAGAATGAGGTTATGTGCAAGATATGCAATGAAAGTGCAAATATGCAGTGACAATGAAAAGTATGCAGTAAAATGCAGAAAATAAGAGCAAAGATAAAGAGCAAACA
>NW_020628955.1:0-670 GCF_003573695.1 Papaver somniferum
ATACAAAAAGAAACAAAAGATTACATGACACTTTGCAAGAGGTAGCCCTTTTTGATGCACCCAGTTAAATTCGATGGTTGTCTTTCTTAATGTAACCTCCACCTTCTATCCCAACCAACCAAAGAACAAGCTAGTCAAGTTTCGTTCAGTATTCTAAAGTGATTGGCAATCGTAACTTCCTATCAAACACCTTGAAGATCGAGGCCATACATGTATTGGTAGATCGTGCGCGTGCAAATTTCTTATCACTATGTGAATTGTGCTAGAATCAGGGTGCCTAAATATCTAGACTAAGACTCCTAATAAAAATACATATTTGCACAAGAGTCAACATTTCAAGGTAAATGAGCTCCATTTTTTATGATTTTTCATTTTTTTTTTTTTTAATTTTTTTTTGAATTTTGATTTTTTTAATTTTTTTTGGAATTTTTCAATTTTTTCAAAAAGAAGAAGGAGTTCGTTTTCAATTATAGCATATTATCATGGTATCTACTCTATACCCCCAAACCTAAACTAAACATTGTCCTCGATGTTTCAAAATATGGAAAGAATTAAAATGCAACATATGAAAAGGGACATGCTGAGTAGAGTAAAAGGAGAGAGAATACCCGATTTCGGCGAAAGCAGAATTAAAACTCCGTTATTCAAGGCAAAAATCCAACATATTTCA
>NW_020628956.1:0-435 GCF_003573695.1 Papaver somniferum
TGTGCTTGAATATGGCGTGACTTGGGGTGCCATAAGATTGTGCGACAGAATGTGGTGTGCCATAACATAGTGCGTCGGAATATGGTGTGCCATAACTTGATATGTCCAGAACAAGGTGTTGTGTGTCAGAACGTGGTGTGCCATACCATAATGCGTCGGAATATGGTGTGCCATAATATGATATGTCCATAACAAGGTGTTGTGTGTCAGTACGTGGCGTGACATAACACAGTGCGTCAGAATATCGTGTGCCATAACATTATATGTCCAGAACAAGGTGTACATGAATATGGTGTAATTTGGTGTGCCATAACATAGTGCGTCGGAATATGGTGTGCCATAACATGATATGTCCGGAACAAGGTGTGCTTGAATATGGTGTAACTTGGAGTGCCATAAGATTGTGCGAAAGAACGTGGTGTTCCATAACATAGT
>NW_020628957.1:0-297 GCF_003573695.1 Papaver somniferum
AAACACACCCAGTCTCTGTGGATCGACCCGTACTTGCACGAGCTACAACTGACGACCGTGCACTTGCGGTATTACTGTAGGCCCGCGTTTTATTACGCTTAATTTTTACGCACGTTCCCGGGCCCACCAAGTTTTTGGCGCCGCTGCCGGGGATTGGTGCTGTGTTTTTTTTGTAGTTTTATTAGCTATTTTTGCATTTCACTGCATAGCATTTGCATCTGCATCTGCTTCACTTCATTTGCTGTTAGACCTGCTGTTCTGAACCTGTTTTTCCTCTGCTGGGACGCCACCAAGGAA
>NW_020628958.1:0-622 GCF_003573695.1 Papaver somniferum
GGTGCTGTGTTTTTCTTGTTGTTTTATTAGCTATTTTTGCATTTCACTGCATAGCATTTGCATCTGCATCTGCTTCACTTCATTTGCTGTTGGACCTGCTGTTCTGAACCTGTTTTTCCTCTGCTGGGACGCCACCAAGGAAAAGAACCAAAGCCCAACTGGGTTTTTGCAACAATATCAGAGCAGCTGGGCTGTGCTAAAAAGGTAAGCCTAAACCCATTCCATTGAGAGAACCCAACCTGTGGGCTTCCAAATTTCTTTAATTGTGGGCTTGTAATAATTAACCCAATTTTTTTGGGCTTTTTATTTTTCTATTTTGGGTTTGTAATAATTTATTTGTGGGCTTGTTTGTTTAATTTGTGGGCTTGTATTTAATTTTTGTGAGCTTGTTTAATTTGGACTTATATCTTGTATTCTGGGTTTTTAAACCCAGCTGAGCTTGTAACTGACCACGCTAGTTGAACATGTTAGTGGGCCGAGTACCCAAATTGTAGGCCGAGATTTTGGACTCAGTTCCACCAAAAGTTTTCAACCAAGCGGAGCCAAAGCAAACACAAAAGGCTTGCACAGTGGGCTTGCTCCCATTCAAAAACCAAATTTTATTTTCCTTTTAAAAAAAAAA
>NW_020628959.1:0-432 GCF_003573695.1 Papaver somniferum
CACTCATAAGTGGGATGCTAGCCGGGCCTGACAACGCACACCATTGGCCAGTTCCCAATGTGTGGGGATAATCAGTCCAATTTTCTACCCTCCGTCCCAGACGGTCTTCTGGATATCCACTCATAAGTTGTGTGTCACTTAGGCCAGGGAAACTCATATTACTTGAACAAGATCAACTCGATTCGCATAGTAATTGACAAAGCAGCTACAAACTCTTCCGCACAAAAGTTGGCCTACTCTCCAACTTTAAATTTTCCATTAAAGGAAATACTCGCCAATGAGTCCACTCCGCACAAGTCCCTAGAGTTTTCTCGGAACTTGCTCTGATACCAACTGTGACGGACCGCAAAATTACGCATTTGGCGCGTTCAACCGCATGCCATAACTTTTCATGGGAGCCATGATGAAGCTACGATCCAGTCCTTTAAAGCT
>NW_020628960.1:0-1098 GCF_003573695.1 Papaver somniferum
TTTTGAACCATCCTCTTAAATTTACCAGTTTTAGTATATTTTTAGATTTTTTAAACAAATTCTAGCGTTCCAGGTGACATCTATTAATTCTTTAATCTTAAAAAGCTATGAGTTTTTCATAACAAGCCTTCAATGAAACCAAGTCGTCACCCATACTTCTGTGTATTCTTTTGAACCATCCTCTTAAATTTACCAGTTTAAGTATATTATTAGATGTTTTAAACAGTTTCTAGCGGTCCAAGTGACATCTATTAATTCTTTAATCTTAATGAACTATGAGTTTTTCATAACAAGCCTACTATGAAACTAAGTTGTCACCTATACTTCTGTGTATTCTTTTGAACCATCCTCTTAAATTTACCAGTTTTAATATATTATTACATGTTTTAAACAAATTCTAGCATTCAAGGTGATATCTATTAATTCTTTAATCTTAAAGAACTATGAGTTTTTTTATAACAAGCCTATTATGAAACTAAGATGTTACCTATACTTTTGTGTATTCTTTTCAACCATCCTCTTATATTTACCAGTTTTAGTATATTATTAGATGTTTTAAATAGTTTCAAGCGGTCCAAGTGACATTATTAATTCATTAATCTTAAATAACTATGGGTTTTTCATAAAAAGCCAACTATGAAACTAAGCTGTCACCTATACTTTGGTGTATTCTTTTGAACGATCCTCTGAAATTTACAAGTTTTAGTATATTATTAGAGGTTTTAAACAGTTTTGTATCGGTCCAAGTGACATCTATTAATTTTTTAATCTTAAAGAACTACGAGTTTTTGATAACAAGCTTACTATGAAACTAAGATGTTACCTATACTTTTGTGTATTCTTTTGAACCATCCTCTTAAATTTACAAGTTTTAGTATATTATTAGATGTTTTAAACAAATTCTAGCTTTCCAGGTGACATTTTTTAATTCTTTAATCATAAAGAACTATGAGATTTTCATTACAAGCCAACGATGAAATTAAGCTGCCACCTATACTTCAGTGTATTCTTTTGAACCATCTTCATTAATTTACCAATTTTAGTATATTATTAGATTTTTCAAATAGTTTCTAGCGGTCCAATTGACATCTATTAATT
>NW_020628961.1:0-300 GCF_003573695.1 Papaver somniferum
TGTGTCACAAGATGAAACTTGAGTTGAGGCGAGAGCAGCCTAGATTTATCGGTATGGACTTCAATCTGGCTCTTGAACGGGATCTTAATGAAAGAAAAGGACTAGATAAGTTAGATCGGGACAGGAATAAATACAGAAATAGGAAAGCTTGCGTCGGCCTCTCCGATTTCAGTTTCTTGAATCTCACATCATTCAAGCATAGAAATTCGTCTCCGAAGAAGAGAAGATCTCAATGGAAGAAATCAACTTTTATCATAATATAATAATCTTTCTTTGTTCGAACGAACCCGTTCTTAAACA
>NW_020628962.1:0-1064 GCF_003573695.1 Papaver somniferum
TTTATACACTTCCAAGTGTGGACAAGAATAAGTGTGGGGGAAACTTCTATTGGGTTATAGCTTCACTTTTGCTTTATTATACTAATGTTTGTGTGAAGTTACTATTTGCAAAACAGGTTACATGGAAGGATCCCCAACTTTTCAGATTATTGGTGTATGGGGAATTCGTCGCGCAAGTCGGGCT
Source organism: Papaver somniferum (assembly GCF_003573695.1). NCBI lineage: Eukaryota > Viridiplantae > Streptophyta > Magnoliopsida > Ranunculales > Papaveraceae > Papaver > Papaver somniferum. The sequence continues at coordinate 185 of NW_020628962.1, forward strand.
GACGACTTTAAACCAAGCGCTAAATGGGAGGCAACCCATAGGATGAGTATTTCTTGTCTTATTTTTATATTCTTGTTTCGTTTTTAGCTTTTTCTTGTCTTGTATTTACTTTTTCTGATTTCTTGTCGCATATCATTATATGATTTCCCAACTTGACTTTCTTTGGACGATTCAATTTACATTGAGGACAATGTAAAGTTTAAGTGTGGGGGAGTGGTTAAGCATTTGCATTGTAAAATTTTCAACTTCTGTGTAAATTAGTGAATAAAAAAACTCCAACTTGTAGTTAGTTTAGAGTCACATAGTATACATGTCGCTAAGATTACATCGAAATTCTCATAAGAGTGACTGAACTTAGAGATGACAGAGAACGTGATCGGGTTTCTTACTTGTATGAGAGTTAAAGTTGGATTTAACCATCCAGTGGCAAATGAGGTGCAGACTGAATTCAGTATTAGAGTTGTGGTCCCCTATAGTGGATACTACCCATGTTACATCATGAGAGGCACCGACCTTCAATTCTTTGCACCTGTCTAAATTTTTGCTTTTAGAGTGTGTGTCACCGTACATAAACTCCGGGTAGAATGGTGAGCTACCCAACCTCCCACCAATAGAAGCACTATTTTGATCTCTTGAGTGCTATTTTATCAATCATGAATGGTGACATCGAATTGCTAACTACCGCTTGTAATCTTGTTCGCAGTTAGCACCATCCACTTTATCTCTCTCTACACCAATAGATCCATAGAAACACCATCATCATCAACAAGAGGAGCATCACAAATTCGAAGGAAAGTTGAAGACGTTTTAGGTTTACAAGCAACAATACAGAAATGAGCAGATTTCAGATTCAAGTAAAGCAACAAGACAAGGAGCAGAA
>NW_020628963.1:0-853 GCF_003573695.1 Papaver somniferum
GAAAAGACCTAGAGATGGTCGCTGCTTGTGTGTTTTGAAAAGAGATTTTCGAGTTGTATTTATAGGAAAATTAACTTGCAAATCAAGTTAGGTTTAGTTTTTTTCTTATAAAACGAGTTTTGTTTCTTGTAAAACAGTTAAACACAAAAAAGGAATTTTTCCATAAATAAAACTCTTAAATAAATTATTTATCAAGTTAAAAACTTGCAAAAAATAATTTCAAGTAGACACGGAATTTGTGCTTGGTACACGCGCATGGGCATGGGTCAAAACATGTATTACAAGTTACCCACTCTTAAACTCAGCAACAGGGATGGAAGTAAAACGCTGCACGAAAATAAATGCAAGAAGATGAAGAAAAGACCTAGAGATGGTCGCTGCTTGTGTGTTTTGAAAAGAGATTTTCGAGTTGTATTTATAGGAAAATTAACTTGCAAATCAAGTTAGGTTTAGTTTTTTTCTTATAAAACGAGTTTTGTTTCTTGTAAAACAGTTAAACACAAAAAAGGTATTTTTCCATAAATAAAACTCTTAAATAAATTATTTATCAAGTTAAAAACTTGCAAAAAATAATTTCAAGTAGACACGGAATTGGAGCTTGGTACACTCGCATGGGCGTGGGTCGAAGCAAGTATTACAAGTTACCCACTCTTAAACTCAGCAACGGGGATGGAAGCAAAACGCCGCACGAAAATAAAAGCAAGAAGATGAAGAAAAGACCTAGATATGGTCGCTGCTTGTGTGTTTTGAAAAGAGATTTTCGAGTTGTATTTATAGGAAAATTAACTTGCAGATCAAGTTAGGTTTAGGTTTTTTCTTATAAAACGAGTTTTGTTTCTTGTAAAACAGTTAA
>NW_020628964.1:0-728 GCF_003573695.1 Papaver somniferum
CTAATTGGTTGAACTACGCACAACCTATGATATTTCAATTATATAAAAAATATAATGCGGAAAAGAAATAACACAAACACCATAAGTTTTGTTAACGAGGAAATCGCAAAAGCAGAAAAACCTCGGGACCTAGTCCAGATTTGAACACCATACTGTATTAGGTCGCTACAGACTCTATCCTACTACAAGTTACCTTCGGACTGGAATGTATTTGAGCCCTAACCAATCTCACAATGATCAAGGTACAGTTGCATTTCTTACGCCTCTGAATCTCAACAGGATTCTACGCACTTGATTTCATTAGCTGATCTCACCCACAACGAAGAGTGGCTACGACCCAAAGTCGAAGACTTAATAAACAAATCTGTTTCACACAGAAAAGTCTATTGAATAGATAAATCTGTCTCCCACAGAAATACCTATGAGTTTTGTTCAGTCTTTTGATAAATCAAGGTACATATGAACCAATTGATATACCGGACTTATATTCCCGAAGAACAGCCTAAAAATATTAATCACCTCAAAATAATCTTAACCGTATGGTAGCGGAAAAAGATATTGTGGAATCACAAACAATGAGACGAAGATGTTTGTGACTACTTTTAATCTTAGCTATCGCAGAATAAATCTCGATCAAATCTTAGAGAAGATAGTACTCAATATGATAGAACAAAGTAAGATCCGAACACGCAACTATAATCTCGATCAAATCTAATTTAATTTTTTTT
>NW_020628965.1:0-2845 GCF_003573695.1 Papaver somniferum
AAAAGGGTATTTGTTATCGTTGCGATGAAAAGTACACAAGGGGCCACATTTGTAAGAACCCGCGGCTGTTTTTGATCGATGGTTGCTGGCCAGCAACTGAGGTAGAAATGACTCATGAGGTTACTGATGGTGTTGAAGAAATCGAACAAGATTCGTCTCCAGAAATATCACTACATGCTATTATTGGTACCAATACTCCTCAAATCATGCATGTTATTGGAACTGTGTTTAATAAATCTATATCAATTTTAATTGATTCAGGGAGTACCCACAATTTTGTAGATCGCCAAGTGGTTTCTCGTTTGCGACTTCATATAAATGCCGGAAACAAATTTAAAATGATGGTGGCAGATGTTTCACACCTGCAAAGTGAAGGTCGGTGCACTAATGTTAAGATTATGCTTCAAGGGGTGCCTATAATTGCTGATTTTTTTGTGTTACCATTAGGAGGATGTCATGCGGTGTTGGGAGCACAGTGGCTTCGTACACTTGGTCCAATTACTTGGGACTTCAAGGCAATGGTGATGCAGTATTGTCTTAATGGAAACCATTGTCGCTTGCAAGCCGTAACTCCTGAACATGTTGATATTTTAGATTTCCACCAATTTAAAAAGGAAGTATCACAATCTAGTGAGGGGTTTATGCTTCAACTCATCTCACTTCAATCAGTACAGGAGGCAAACGATGGAGATGTGGAAATCCAGAGGTTGTTGGGAGAATACTCGATTTTCTTCTCTGCTCCACATGAATTTCCACCGGCTCGTACACATGATCATAAAATTCCCTTACTTGATAACAGTGCACCAATAAATGCTCGACCATACAGGTACCCTCATTATCAAAAAAACGAAACTGAAAAGCTAATTGTTGAAATGTTGGATTCTGGTATCATACGGTCTAGTAATAGTCCATACTCATCTCTTGGAGTGTGATGCTTGTGGTATGGGAATTGGAGCCGTTCTAATGCAACATCAACAACCCATAGATTTTTTTAGTCAGGCGTTAAAAGGAAGAAAACTTTCACTATCTACCTACGAGAAACAGATGCTTGCACTAATAAAATCAGTACAAAAGTGGTGTTTTTATCTCTTGGGGAGACAGTTTGTAGTTCGCACAGATCATAAGAGTTTGAAGTATTTGCTTGAACAAAGGATTACAACCCCAAATCAACAACGGTGGCTGCCAAAGCTCTTTAGGTTTGATTATAAAATTGAGTATAAGAAGGGAGTTGATAATCAAGTTGCTGATGCTTTATCTCGATATGCAGAGTCTGAATGTGTAGCAATCTCGCTTGTACACTCAACTTGGTGGGCAGATCTCCAACAAGAAGTGTTAAAGGATCCATTTTACGTTAACATACATGAAATGGTCACTTCTTGTAAATTGGGATCGGAACTTACCACTTGAAGGATGGAGTCTGGTTATTTAAGGAAAAAGTTCTGTTAAGTCATTCTTCGCCATTAACACCACATATTCTAAGTTCAATGCATGCCTCTCCATCTTCTGGTCATTCAGGTTCTAAGAAGACAATTGCAAGAATTTGCAGTTCCTTCTATTGGAAGGGAATACGATCAGCTGTTTGTGAGTTTATCCATAATTGTCAGGTTTGTCAAGTCTCTAAATGGGAGAACACAAGACCTGCAGGTCTATTGCAGCGTCTTCCCATTTCGGAGCACATTTGGACTGATATATCAATGGATTCCATAGACGCATTACCACTTGCCCGAGCCTTTTTTGATAATATTGTAAAGCTTCATGGAATTCCGAAGTCTATAGCTAGTGACAGAGACGCTGCATTTACTAGCCGCTTTTGGCGTGAGCTATTTCGTCTCTACGGTACACAACTTTGTATGAGTACTAGTTATTATCCACAGACCGACGGACAAACAGAAGTTGTAAACCGCACATTGGAGATTTATCCGAGGTGTTTTGTTGGTGATAACCAGAAACGTTGGGTCGAATGGCTTCCTATGGCGGAATATTGATATAATACTTCTTGGCATTCTTCTACCAAAATGACCCCCTTTGAGGTAGTTTATGGCAGGAAAGCACCATCTTTTTTATCATATGTTCCGAGTTTAACAGATGTTCAGGCTGTTGATGATATTATGCGAGACAGACAACAAATTCTCTCACTTCTTAAACAAAACTTGGATGAGGCACAGGCACGGATGAAGAAGAATGTGGATCTTAAGAGAGTTGATAAGAAGTTTGATCTTGGGTATTGGGTTTATCTTAGGTTGCAGCCATATCGTTAGTCTTCATTGGTTCTTCGACGTGCAATTAAGTTAAGTCCACGTTTCTATGGTCTGTATAAGGTGGTCGAGAAGATTGGAGTTGTGGCTTATCGATTGGAACTTCCAGGTGAATCCAAAATGCATCCCGTATTTCACGTTTCATATCTTAAGAAGTGTTTGGGTCCCCTACAACAACACCAACAACATCTTCCTCCTGTGAACGAGGAACCGGAAGTCCAACCTTATCCTGGAAATGTTTTAACTGAAAGAGTTACTCGTAAAGGCAATCTGACATTTCAAAAATTGTTGGTCCAGTGGAAAGGAATTTCTGCAGAAGACGCTACTTGGATGAATTATAGTAAGTTTGTGCACCGCTATCCGCAGTTTAACCTTGAGGACAAGGTTATTCCAAGGGAGGAGGATTGGTACGTCCATGGTTGTTGTACTAGTCAACATAATGCACTATCCTACGTGTATTAGAAGTTGGTTGTTTTATCTATGTTAGTAAGATCAGTTAAGCAGTTATTATAACTGCCAGAACCTATTGTTATATATCTATTTTTTATCTAATAAGAAGATGACGAAGATTTGCAGATTATTCTACTTCT
>NW_020628966.1:0-713 GCF_003573695.1 Papaver somniferum
AACACAATAGTGGTATTGAGGAATTTGCACGTCTCAACACCAAGAGGAAGAATGTGTTTATGAAGCATGCCTAGCAACACAGTAGTGGTGTTGAGGAATTTTCACATCTCAACACCAAGAGGAATAATGTGTTGAGGTAGCATGCCTAGCAACACAGTAGTGGTGTTGACGAATTTGCACGTCTCAACACCAAGAGGAAGAATGTGTTGAGGAAGCATGACTAGCAACAAAGTAGTGGTGTTGAAGAATTTGCATGTCTCAACACCAAGAGGAAAATGTGTTGAGAAAGAATTCCTAGCAACACAGTAGTGGTGTTGAGGAATTTTCACGTCTCAACATCAAGAGGAAGAATGTGTTGAGGAAGCATGCCTAGCAACACAATAGTGGTATTGAGGAATTTGCACGTCTCAACACCAAGAGGAAGAATGTGTTTATGAAGCATGCCTAGCAACAGAGTAGTGGTGTTGAGTAATTTTCACATCTCAACACCAAGAGGAAAATGTGTTGAGGAAGAATGCCTAGAAACACAGTAGTGGTGTTGATGAATTTGCACGTCTCAACACCAAGATGAAGAATGTGTTGAGGAAGAATGCCTTGCAACACCGTAATGGTGTTGAGGAATTTTCACGTCTCAATACCAAGAGGAAGAATGTGTTGAGGAAGAAACACAGTAGTGGTGTTGAGGAATTTGCACGTCTCAACACCAAGAGGAA
>NW_020628967.1:0-364 GCF_003573695.1 Papaver somniferum
TGTGTTGCTAGGCATGCTTCCTCGACACATTCTTCCTCTTGGTGTTGAGATGTGCAGATTCCTCAACACTACTACTGTGTTGCTAGGCATGCTTTCTCAACACATTCTTCCTCTTGATGTTGAGACGTGCAAATTCCTCAACACCACCACTGTGTTGCTAGGCAAGCTTCCTCAATACAGTTTCCTGTTGGTGTTAAGACTTGCAAATTACTCAACACCACCACTGTGTTGCTAGATATGCTTCCTCAACACATTTTTCTCTTGGTGTTGAGACTTGCAAATTCCTCAATACCACTCTTGTGTTGCAAGGCATTCTTTCTCAACATATTCTTCCTCTTGGTGTTGAGACGTGCAAATTCCTCAA
>NW_020628968.1:0-327 GCF_003573695.1 Papaver somniferum
AAAAATGTGTTGTAATTACAATTAATATGTTCTAAGGCAATACGTCTAGTAAAAATTGCATTTCCATGTACGTTGATTCAAGAAAATATGAAGGAAGTCAAATTTCAAAATAGAAGAAAGATGAAAGACCTTGCAGAACTAATCCAAATCCTTACAAATTTCATCTATCTTGAATCAAATAGAAAGACAAAGTTAACACAAAAAGAAAGAGTTCACAAAAACGTTGAATTTTATATACGTTAACTCGAAAAAGTCTACACATTTCGTTATAACTCGGAAATTGATTTCTGAGACTAAATTGTAAACTAGATAAACTCATCTTTAACA
>NW_020628969.1:0-3221 GCF_003573695.1 Papaver somniferum
TATTCCAAACTCTAGTAATCCTTCTAAAAAATAAGAATAAATTCTCATAAGAAGTTTCCTAGGCAACAAGACAAACTCGTAATGCACATATAAGATGATTTGTCCTAGAGGGTAGACTCAATCTTTTCCGCCCGGATTTACACCAAGAATAGCTACCAAAGGCGTATAAAAAGATTTTCACAAAGAAGAACATACAAAGTCACGAACGACCATGCACCATAGTTCACAAAGGATGATTGTGAACATTCAAGAATCCCATAGCAATGCGTACTAATTTCCATTCTTGAACTTACTTCTTTGTGATTCACCAACAAAATTCTAGTAAAATCTACAAATTAGCTTAGAAGAGTATTACTCCAAGAATCCAAGTTCCCAAGTCCAAGAGAAGTGGAACAAGTGCGACGAAATGGAGCAAAACACTCAAAACAAGAGACAGAACAAATACCAGTCTTAACTCATCCAAAATCAATAATTCTCATCTCCATTTTGAAGATAATTCAAAGAGGAAAAGAATGCAAAAAGAATGAGTTCATTCCGAGTTCGGACGATGAAGTTACGGCCAAGAAAAGTTTACCGAATATCGACGTCAAATATGCATACGGGTTTGCAAACGAATTTTCATGACAAAAAAAAGTTTGCAGACTGGGTTTGCGAACTTAAACCCCTGAATTTTGATTTTAAATGATGGTATGCATCCCTGGAATGTGTACCATGAAGTCCAAACATCCCAAACAACTATTTTCAAACCTAAACATATAAGAACCTTAACACACGGATCAAGTTAGGTAGAAATGAACGATAAGCAAGGTACATGGATCATAATAAGTACTTAAGCAAGTAAAAACACAAATATTGCTCAAGTTTATAGACATACCTTTTTATAAGAATTCAATCGAAGTCTACAGCCTTACTGAATACAATCTGTGTACCCCATTTCTCATGCTTCCTTTACCGTAACAGGGCATTCCTTGGTGAGGATGCACTTTCAACACAAACAAGTTGTGTTGAGATGAACATTGTCTTGCTCACCATGGCACCAAGAGAGAGTTTCTTTCCAGCAACTCTTACATCTTGTAGTGTTGAGAAGCACCCAAGGAACTGTTTTTATAAGTCTATCAAAGAACTTTAAGAGAACCCAAAAGGATTTGTGTTTCTGATTTCTTGTTTTCCAACTTATAAAAAACAGTTTCTGCAGATAGTTTTTAATACTGCGAGGGGAAACTCTTTTGACAAACAAATGCATCCTAGCTTCTTCATAAAAGAAGGAAATACTACTATCTTGATATGAAGTATCAGGAATTGAGCAACGAATCAATTTATGCTTTGAGGTGATACACTCAGATGACTGAGATTTAAAATCCTTTTGTAATTCGTTTAGTTTGTTACAACTAATTGGATTACGCAGAGGATGAGCATTTCTCTCACTGATTAGTAAATCAATATCAACCTCAACATAAATATTATTCATCATAACTTGATTTTGCCTGTCAAGAGATTCTTGCTCTTTCTGGAGGTATAACTTAACATCAAGAGATAAGCTCTCAAGCTTCTTTTCAATCCCTGAAAACACTTCAAGGGATTTTAAACATGGTGGAGGTTTAAATAGAATTTCTTCTACAGATTTAATTAAATCATTCATGGAAGAGAATTCTGAAATCCATGGATCTGGTGGTGCATTTATTGAGATAGCACTACTGTCCATAGAGTCAGATCGCTTACAAACACAGACTTATAAGGTCTTTAATGTGTTTGCCTGCTCTGATACCAATTGAAAAAGAGGGGGTCTAACAACACCATCCAATATTTCTCTTAGCAATCTGTATGGACAAAATCCAATATACTTTTTATGAGAATTAACTAGACAGTTAGACACAAACAATAAAAAGATATATCAAAGAGTTTATATCTCAATCTCTCGATTTGATCTTTACTCAAGCAAATGGAAATCTGCGAGTCTTTATCAAAGAGAGATAACTTGGGCGGTACCAAAGACCAATGTCCAAGGATCAATCAATATCAATCAACAACCAAAGGTCGGATTTCCAATTGATGATCACAAACGCACAACCTGTATTATTCCAATTATAAAGATAAACAATGTAATGCGGAAAATGAAATAACACAGACACCAGAAATTTTGTTAATGAGGAAACCGCAAATAAAAAAAAACCCTGGGACCTAGTCTATATTAAATACACACTGTATTAAGCCGCTACAGACACTAGCCTACTCCAAGCTAACTTCAGACTGGACTATAGTTGAACCCCAATCAGTCTCCCACTAATTCAAGGTACAGTTATACTCCTACGCCTCTGATCCCAGCAGGATACTGCGCACTTGATTCCCTTAGCTGATCTCACCCACAACCAAGAGTTGCTGCAACCCAAAATCGCAGACTTGATAATAAACAAATCTGTCTCACACAGAAAAGCCTATCAAAGGATAAATCTTTCTTCCACAGATAAACCCTAGGTTTTGTTCCGTCTTAAGATATGAAATCAAGGTGAACAGGAACCAATTGATAATCTGGTCTTATATTCCCGAAGAACAGCCTAGATTAATCAATCACCTCTCTACAATCCTTCCTGACTATACAGGCGGTTTTTCGAGGAATCACAAACAGTGAGACGAAGATGTTTGTGACTTCTTTATCTTGCCTATCAGAGAAATTTCACGATCGCAAGCCAATTAAAGATTGTACTCGTACGATAGAAGATGCAAGATCAGATCACACAGCTACGATAAAAGTAGTATCGGTCTGGCTTCACAATCCCAATGAAGTCTTTAAGTCGTTAACCTGGTTTTAGAGAAGAAAACCAAAGGTTAAAGGAGAATCTACTGTAGAGAGCGCACTAGTATCACACAGACGTGTGGGGATTAGTTTTTTACAATGCTAGATATCTCCTTTATTTAGTCTTCAAATCAGGGTTTTGCCTTAGTTACAAAGCAATCCATATTCACCGTTAGATGAAAACCTGATTTAGATTCAAGTTAATATTTCTCAATCGTTATATCGAAACCTTAGCTTGTCACACACACTTGGGTAGGCATTTACTGGGTTTGTGAAAATCATGCCCAAACGTGTACGTATATGTTGGTTCAACATAGTAACCCAAAAGGTTAACCATATGAGCATTTCATATTAACCTTGTTCTTCTTCACCATAACTAGTTCAATTGACTCAAATGAACTAGTTAAAGAGTTGTTCAATTGCTATGAGA
>NW_020628970.1:0-330 GCF_003573695.1 Papaver somniferum
TGAAATTGTTAATGCATCTTTTGCATTGGGTATGACTATTCCTGAAAAGGACATTGTGATGAAGATTCTCAGATCCCTGCCATCTAGATACGATTCTAAGAAGCATGCCACCGTTGAAGGAAATAATCTCGCAGCGCTTTCCAGAAATACTCTGGTTAGGAAGTTAGAGATCTTTCATCATGAGCATACATCCAAATCTGGGAAGGATGTTGCTTTCAAAGCACAAAAGAACACTAAATTACTTGATAAAAGTAAAAGTGTTTGCATCTCTGAAGATGATCTTTCTGAGGCTGATTCATCAGATGAAGATCTTGACAAGTCAGTCTCGTT
>NW_020628971.1:0-526 GCF_003573695.1 Papaver somniferum
TTCCTTAAAAACAAGGTTGTACAGGTGAAGAAAAATGGCTACATCGAAATATGCTGTTGGGGCATAAAATCTGAACAACTCTTGTTTACAAATCTGAACAACTCTTGTCTATGGATTCGGCTTAGATTTCCAAATTAATATGCGCCGAACCTGTTAGAAGTTTTAAAAATTGAAATTCTAGCCGTTATTTAAACAGATTCGGCTTATGTTCATAACCTTATTATGAGCCGAATGTTGTCCTATAGGTTCGGCTTATTCGATAGTATTAGTTTTGCGCCAAATTTTTCCTTGTAAAAAAGGTTGTTCAGGTGAAGAAAAATGGCGACATCGAAATATGCTGTTGGGGCATAAAATCTGAACAACTCTTGTTTACAAATCTGAACAACTCTTGTCTATGTGTTCGGCTTAGATCTCCAAATTAATATGCGTCGAACCTGTTAGAAGTTTTAAAAATTGAAATTCTAGCCGTTATTTAAACAGATTCGGCTTATGTTCATAACCTTATTATGAGCCGAACGTTGTCCTA
>NW_020628972.1:0-665 GCF_003573695.1 Papaver somniferum
TGTTAGGATTTGGATTAGTTCTGCATGGTCTTTCATCCTTCTTCTATTGTGAAATTTGACTTCCTTCATATTTTCTTGAATCAACGTACATAGAAATGAAATTTTTATTAGAGGTATTACCTTAGAATATATTAATTGTAATTACAATACATTTGTGAAACTTTTTCTGTTAAAGATGAGTTTATCTAGTTTACAATTTAGTCTCAGAAATCAATTTCCGGCGTATAACGAAGTGTGTAGACTTTTTTGAGTTAACATATATTAAATTCAACATTTTTATGAACTCTTTCTTTTTGTGTTGGCTTTGTCTTTCTATCTGATTCAAGATAGATGAAATTTGTTAGGATTTGGATTAGTTCTGCTTGGTCTTTCAACCTTCTTCTATTGTGAAATTTGATCTCCTTGATATTTTTTGAATCAAAGTACATAGAAATGAAAATTTTATTAGAGGTATTACCTTAGAACATATTAATTGAAATTACAATATATTTTTCAAACTTTTTCTGTTAAAGATGAGTTTATCTAGTTTACTATTTACTCTTAGAAATCAATTTCCGACTAATAACGAAGTGTGTAGACTTTTTTGAGTTAACGTATATTAAATTCAACATTTTTATGAACTCTTTCTTTTTGTGTTGGCTTTGTCTTTCTATCTGATTCAAGAT
>NW_020628973.1:0-681 GCF_003573695.1 Papaver somniferum
TAAGGGGTAACCCAATTCGGACATGTGCTAAAGGGACACCAGAACTGGATAAGGGGGAGGTCACCTTCACCGTTTGAAAACAAATTTTGGCGGGAAAATTTCCTTTCACCAGACAGATTTAGGGTTGGATTTTCGGACGAGTTTTAATGAGATTCAATCACTGATTCTCATGGGATGGACGTGATATGGATATACAATTCTAGTATGGATGATTTCATGGGCTTAATTGGGCTAGAATATCCGGGAGAAGCAATCAAAGTTAAAACAGAGAGACGTGTCCTGTTGTGCACTTTCAAAGATTTTGTGGAGATTTTGGGAGAGTTTTACGCTGGATAATCATGTATTTGGTCCTGTTCAAGTCATAGGAAGAGTTTGGTGGCTATTTTATAGCTAACAGACGCGTACAAACACTGACAGAGGTGATTATTGTTTCAACGGCAGAGAAGAAAAAAAAGAGATTCTATCGGGATTTCTTTGAACTGTGAATTATATAAGAGGTGTAGAGAAGTTAGAAAAGGTTTTGTCGAGAGTTTGGGGAGGTTTGGAGGCGATCAGAGAGGCGCAGGAGGAGTTGCAGAGAAGTTACCTGCTGCTGCTGCTGCTGCTGCCATTAACACGCCTGAAGAACACGAAGAACGGACTCTCAGCAGCAGTCGTTTATCAACAGAAACATCGACTGTC
>NW_020628974.1:0-434 GCF_003573695.1 Papaver somniferum
TGTTCGGATGAACTAGAGACGAAATATATCAGATTCAAACACCACAGGTTCAAAGATTACTAGAGTTAGACCTGAATTTCTCGTTCGGATGAACTGAAGAGAAAATATATCATAATTGAACATCACAGGTTCAAAGATTACTAGAGTTAAACCTGATTTTCTCGTTCGGATGAATTAAAGACGATATATATCAGAATTGACCATCACAGGTTCAAAGATTACTAGAGTTACACTTGAGTTTCTCGTTCGGATGTACTGAAGAAGAAATATCAGAATTGAACATCACAAGTTCAAAGATTACTAAAGTTAGACCTGAGTTTCCCATTCGGATGAACTGAAGACAAAATATATCATAATTGAACATCACAGGTTCAAAGATTACCAGAGTTAGACCTGAGTTTCTCGTTCGGATGAACTGAAGACAAAATATATCA
>NW_020628975.1:0-630 GCF_003573695.1 Papaver somniferum
GAAGTGCTAAGTTTAAAGTCTTCAGCCAGACTAAGAAAGGATTAGTCACCACGAAGAATCATATAGCAGCATCCGGAATAATTGCGGGTCATCTGAATCAAAAAGTGTTACCCAAACGAAGAGAAAATCGCAACAGACCATTAAGATACCGAACATACCCTTACTTAACTTTAAGATAACAATATCTAGTTGTGGTTCAAGTTTGGGTTCTATAACTGGGTCTAGATAAAAGGTTTTCATCGGCTGGACTTCCTCAAAGGCAGGATCCTGAAGGTCAGGTTGTAGAGTCTGGAAATACTCAACTAAGAATTTAGAAGCACATAAAAGTAACCTGAATAACTGGGGATCCTCTAAGTCAATCAAATTTGACTTACACAGCTGACCATAATGAACGTGGTGGTCTTCCTTAAACAAATGTGTCGACCCTAATCTCCTAAAGTAATTAGGTTTAGTCTCAAAACTCAATAATTGACACATCTGAAATTTATACGTTCCCACAATTGGTTGAAAAATATTTGGTGGGAAAACAAAGTCAATTTGGGTACTATCGCCTGGGTAAACCACATCAACCAGAGGATGGGTTTCTAACAACTGAACTTCTTCCTGGAAATTATTAGGTTCAGGAGATCT
>NW_020628976.1:0-869 GCF_003573695.1 Papaver somniferum
AAAAAAAAAGGAAATCTAATCTTCACAGCCTTTGCAGCATCAGTTGCAGACTTGCCAAGCAATTCTTCACTTAGGCTAAGTCCTATAGGCTAGATTCGACTACTAGATTTGCCAAAAAGTGTTGCAAATCATGAAAAAAGTGTGGGGGAAAAGTTAACACTCTTTTTGGCTACTTCTCTCTCCTACCATTTGCTCGCAGTTGAACTATCAGCGAGATTGAAACGCTGAATAGTACGGCGCTCAAAAAGTAACACAAATGCTGAATGGTTCGGCGCTCAGAAAAATCACAAAAATCTAACGACTGAGATTTAAGCGCTGAATGGTTCGGCGCTCAAAAAGTAACCAAAACGCTGAATGGTTCGGCGCTCAGAAAAACGATGAATTGTTCGGCGCTCACAGATGACGTGGACTGCTAATCTAGCAGCCAGATATCTAGTCCACGTCATCTGTGAGCGCCGAACCATTCAGTGTTTTCCTAAGCGCCGAACCATTCAGCGTTTTGGTTACTTTCTGAGCGCCGAACCATTCAACGCTTAAATCTCAGCCGTTAGATTTTTGTGATTTTTCTGAGCGCCGAACCATTCAGCGTTTGTGTTACTTTTTGAGCGCCGCACTATTCAGCGTTTCAATCTTGTTGATAGTTCAACTGCGAGCAAATGCTAGGAGAGAGAAGTAGTCAGAAAGAGTGTTAACATTTTTCCCACACTTTTTTCATGATTTGCAACACTTTTTGGCCAATCTAGCCCATAGGACTTAGTCTTAGGAGGTTGCCCGAGCTGATGTGGATGGCCAATCTAGCAGCTAGATATCTAGCCCATAAGACTTAGCCTTACAGCAAAAACCTAGCGTCTAATTGTTAGCTCAGAATA
>NW_020628977.1:0-766 GCF_003573695.1 Papaver somniferum
CTTTAACATAATAAGTTTGAAAAATGTATTGTAATCACAAATAATATGTTCTAAGGCATTACGTCTAGTAAAAATTGTATTTTTATGTACGTTGATTCAAGAAAATACGAAGGAAGTCAAATTTCACAATAGAAGAAGAATGAAAGACCAGCCATAACTAACCAAATTCTAACAAATTTCATCTATTTGAATCAAATAGAAAGAAAAAACCAATACAAAAATAAAGAGTTCATAAAAATGTTGATTTTTTATACGTTAACTCAAAAAAGTCTACACACTTCGTTATAAGCCGGAAATTGATTTCTGAGACTAAATTTTATACTAGATAAACTGACCTAACACATAAAAAGTTTGAAAAATGTATTGTAATCACAAATAATATGTTCTAAGGAAATACCTCTAGTAAAAATTGCATTTCTATGTACGTTGATTCAAGAAAATACGAAATTAGGAAAATTTCACAATAGAAGAAGGATGAAAGACCAAGAAGAACTAATCCGAATCCTATAAAATTTCATCTATCTTGAATCAAATAGAAAACAAAACCATCACAGAAAAAGAAAGAGTCCATAAAAATGTTGAATTTTATATACGTTAACTCAAAAAAGACTACACACTACATTATAAGTCCGACATTTTATTTGAGACTAAAGTGTAAACTAGATAAACTCATCTTTAAGAGAAAAAACTTGAAAAATGTATTGTAATCACAAATAATATGTTCTAAGGCATTACATCTAGTAAAAATTGCATTTCTATGTACGTT
>NW_020628978.1:0-410 GCF_003573695.1 Papaver somniferum
TGTTTGAATAGCCTCGGTTAACCCTGTTGTTCTTTGATAAGAATCGATACGATCTTTATAAGGTTCCTCTTCTGAATGAAATTCAATGGGGTCCATAGAAACCATGTCTTCATTCATAGGATCCCAAGTGCCCGGATCAACCGAAAGCTCGATTTATCTGAACTGCTCATTTTCGAATGATATCCGCATTGTTCACAAATATTGAGTTTTGACTTAAAAAATTTCTTATAATTTAACCCATAACAACTCTCGTACTGAACCCATAAATGTCTGTATTTTTTATTTATATCGAGATCATTATATCTTCTTCTCATATTGAAATCACTTCTATTTGTGCTAATTCGTATACTGGAACTCTCATTGTCACTACTATTTACACTTTCATTACAAATGTAACTATACATGTAACT
>NW_020628979.1:0-640 GCF_003573695.1 Papaver somniferum
CGCAGTTGTAAATATTTGTTTTCTTCATTTGACTATAATTAATTCAAGGTAACATTGTTCTTTTATTGAACTAATAGCACGGCATTGGAATCAATTTAGTTCAGAACTATCACATTCCCAATGATTTGGATTAGCATATCCGACCCCAAATGCATATTATACTACTGAACAAGGGAACATGATAACAAAACCACATACATATGGAGTAGATTATAGAATCAGTTACAAGAAATTCAATTCTGATCATATTCACAACCAAATAATATAGAAATATAAGAAGGATGCAAGAAAGAACAAAAATATGAAGGATGTTTTAGACCAAAAATTAATTGCAAACTCGAAAACTCGATCTGCTGTTTCAAATGATCAAAAGCAAGTAAAAGGGACATAACTTTGCTGCTAGACTTAACTTATTAGTTCAATCTTTTTCACTCTCGATGCAAGTTTTCTTCTATCCACATCTAAATATCAGTGTCAAACATAGGGTACAATTGTATGTTGTCCCATTCACATGAAATCTAGGGTACAGTTGTATCATGTTCCTAAACATGATTAATAACATCGTAACCACCAGAAATCTAGGCCAAAAGCAAACACAAGGGATAGCATACAAGTGACATTTGGATATAACCAAATAATT
>NW_020628980.1:0-606 GCF_003573695.1 Papaver somniferum
ACCACCACCACCACCACCACCGATACTACGTAATTGCACCACCAATACCAGCCACCCTACCATCCAGCACCACCACTGTCGACCACCGCCGACCAAAACCAGCACCACGACCGCCCACCACCACCACCTCCCAAAAATACGATGAAACCGATTTTGGTTTCATCATAAATACGATGAAACCGATTTTGGTTTCATCATAAATACGATGAAAACCAATTTTGGTTTCATCTTGATTTCGTGAGAAATCACCTGCAAGAAATTTTTTAAGAAGTATTATACATCTTCATGGATAGAAATACATTGTTGAAATACGATGAAACCGATTTTGGTTTCATCATAAATAAGATGAAACCATAATTGGTTTCTGCGCTTCAACAGCAATACCACCGCCGCCGCCGCCCACCGCCACTGCCGCCCACCACCACCGCTCTACCATCGTTAATGCTAACCACCACCGCCACCGACGACCACCATCGTCGCCGAGCAACACCACCAACCAGCCGCCGCCACAAAAAATGAATTTCAGTTGAAACCAAACAGAAAAATGATGAAACCAAAATTGGTTTCACCAAAAATAGATGAAACCATAATTGGTTTCGTGCAAAT
>NW_020628981.1:0-320 GCF_003573695.1 Papaver somniferum
ATCTTGAATTAAATAGAAAGACAAAGCTAACACAAAAAGAAAGAGTTCATAAAAATGTTGAATTTTATATACGTTAACTCAAAAAAGTCTACACACTTCGTTATACATCTGAAATTGATTTCTGAGACTAAATTTTAAACTAGATAAACTCATCTTTAACAGAAAAAGTTTGAAAAATGTATTGTAATCACACATAATATGTTCTAAGGCATTACGTCTAGTAAAAATTGCATTTCTATGTACGTTGATTCTAGAAAATATGAAGGAAGTCAAATTTCACAATAGAAGAAGGATGAAAGACCAAGAAGAACTAATCCAAA
>NW_020628982.1:0-952 GCF_003573695.1 Papaver somniferum
AAAAAAGTCTACACATTTGTTATAAGTCAGAAATTGATTTCTGAGACTAAATTGTAAACTAGAAAAACTCATCTTTAACAAAAATAGTTTGAAAAATGTATTGTAATTACAATCAATATGTTCTAAGGCAATATGTCTAGTAAAAATTGCATTTCTATGTACGTTGATTCAAGAAAATATGAAGGAAGTCAAATTTCACAATAGAAGAAGGATGAAAGACCATGCAGAACTAATCCAAATCCTAACAAATTTCATATATCTTGAATCAAATAGAAAGACAAAGCCAACACAAAAAGAAAGAGTTCATAAAAATGTTGAATTTTATATACGTTATCTCAAAAAGTCTACACATTTTGTTATAAGTCGGAAATTGATTTCTGAGACTAAATTGTAAACTAAATAGACTCATCTTTAACAGAAATTTTTTGAAAAATGTATTGTAACCACAATTAATATGTTCTAAGGCAATACGTCTAGTAAAAATTGCATTTCTATGTGCTTTGAATCAAGAAACTATGAAGCAAGTCAAATTTCACAGTAGAAGAAGGATGAAAGACCATGCAAAACTAATCCAAATCCTAACTAATTTCATCTATCTTGAATCAAATAGAAAGACAAAGCCAACACAAAAAGAATGAGTTCATAAAAATGTTGAATTTAATATACGTTAACTCAAAAAAGTCTACATATTTTCGGTTGAACATCCTAATGTTGTTTATTTCCGGTTCAAATAGTTTCAAGTTTTTGGGGTTGCTGTAACCTCTTTTCTTGTAAACTATTTCTTGTAAATTTTGTTATCTATTAATACAAATTTTTGACTTATCAAAAAAGAAAAATCAAAAAAGTCTACACACTTCGTTATAAGTCGGAAATTGATTTCTGAGACTAAATTGTAAACTAGATAAATTCATCTTTAACAAAAAAAGTTTGAAAAATGTATTCTAATTACAAT
>NW_020628983.1:0-372 GCF_003573695.1 Papaver somniferum
TTGTTTATGAGGCCTAGGCTTCAAAACTTGGATAAAATATCAAGATCATGTGGGTCTATAGACCAACATGTCCTGATAATTAGCATGATTTCAATCAAAATAGAAACCTGTTGAGCTAAATTATAGCGTCGAGTCTTTTTGAGTGTGTATTTTTCGAATGTACACTCGAAACTGCTCTAAGTAGAAAAATCTTGTTTATGAGGCCTAGACTTCAAAATTTGACTAAAATATCAAGATCATGTGGGCCTAAAGACCAACATGTCCTGATCATTAGCATGTTTTCAATCCAAATAGAGACCTCTTAAATTAAATTATAGCGTTCGAGTCTTTTCGAGTGTGTATTATTCGAATGTACACTCGAAACTGCTCTAA
>NW_020628984.1:0-509 GCF_003573695.1 Papaver somniferum
TTAGTGTAGCATCTAGTGTAATTTTCCTGTTCTTTGTAGCTTGCTCTTAACTGATAACTCTGTTGAGTAACAGGTGCCTTCTCCAACTGACCTGTTGCTTGCCAAGAACTGTTGCCTGAAGCCTACCTGTGCTGCCTGGTGCTGCTGCTATTGTTGTTGTTGCTGCTGCTGTGCTCCTGTTGCTGCTTGTGCTGAGCTGTGCTGCTGCTGCTGCTTCCTGTTGCTGCTGCCAGCCTCTGCTGCTGCCAAGACTGCTGCTGTTGCTGCTCCCTGCTGCTGCTGCTGAGTCCCTGCTGAAGCTGCTGCAGCTGGTGTAAGATAAAGCCCAACTGGGCTTGTGAAGTGAACTGATTTGAACCAAGCCCAACTGGGCCTTGAGTGTTGAAGCCAAAGCTTAGGATGAACCAAAGCCCAACTGGGCTTTTGCAACCAAACTGAACAGCTGGGCTGTGCTTAAGCAAGTAAGCCTAAACCCATTAAGAGAACCCAACCTGTGGGCTTCCATTTTT
>NW_020628985.1:0-852 GCF_003573695.1 Papaver somniferum
ATTGGATGAAACTGCAACCTAATACTGAACTTAGGTTGTAAGATTACCATATAAAGACCCGATGTTCTCGTCCAGGTCGGGTTTGAGGTGTGAAATATATCAGATTGGATGAAACTGCAACCTATTACTAAACTCAAGATGCAAGATTACCATATACAAACCCGATTTTATCGTTTAGTTGAGGTTTGAGGTGTGAAATATATCAAATTGGATGAAACTGCAACCTATTACTGAACTCATGTTGCAAGATTACCATATACAAACCTGATGTTCTCGTCTAGGTGGGATTTGAGGTGTGAAATATATCAGATTGGATGAAACTGCAACCTATTACTGAACTCATGTTGAAATATTACCATATACAGACCCTATGTTCTCGTCCAGAGGGATTTGAGGTATGAAATATATTATATTGGATGAAACTGCAACCTAGTACTGAACTCAGGTTGGAAGATTACCATACACAGACCCGATGTTCTCTTACAAGTGGGATTTAAGGTGCAAAATATACCAGATTGGATGAAACTGCAACCTATTACTGAACTCAGGTTGCAAGATTACCATATAGACCCGATTCTTGTCCAAGTGAAGTTTGAGGTGTAAAATATATCAGATTGGATGAAACTGCAACCTAATACTGAACTCAGGTTGTAAGATTACCATATAAAGACCCGATGTTCTCGTCCAGGTCGGGTTTGAGGTGTGAAATATATCAGATTGGATGAAACTGCAACATATTACCGAACTCATGTTGCAAGATTACCCTATACATACCCGATGTTCTCGTCCAGGTGAGGTTTGAGGTGTGAAATATATCAGATTAGATGAAACTGCAACCTATTACTGAACTCA
>NW_020628986.1:0-443 GCF_003573695.1 Papaver somniferum
AAAGTGACTTAATTATTTATAAAGAATGATACTAACAAAATTCCCTATAATAATGAAGATTATCTTTGAATGTTTCCTAAAAACCTTAAAAACACTAAAGAGACCTGAGAGAGCTCTGAGAAACTCTAAAAAGCTCAGTAAGACTCTTAAATCCTTGAAAAGCTTAAATTTAATTATACTCCGTAGCACTGAGATCTACAAGCTATGAGATTCGTTAAAGAATGATAATAACAAATCCCTACAATAGTGAAGACCAACTTTGAATGATCTCTAGAAAGCCTTGAAAACTCTAAAAAACCCTGAAAACTCTAAAAAGACCTAAAATATCTAAAGAGCTCTGAAAAATCTAAAGAGCTCTGAAGAACTCTAAAAAGCTCTGAAAAAGCTTTAAGTTAATTATATTTCGTAGCACTAGATCTACTAGCCAGGGGATTCTTTAAACC
>NW_020628987.1:0-873 GCF_003573695.1 Papaver somniferum
ACAATTTAGTCTCAGAAATCAATTTCCGACTTATAACGAAATGTGTAGACTTTTTTGAGTTAACGTATATAAAATTCAACATTTTTATGAACTCTTTCTTTTTGTGTTGGCTTTTCCTTTCTATTTGATTCAAGATAGATGAAATTTGTTAGGATTTGGATTAGTTCTGCATGGTGTTTCATCCTTCTTCAATTTTGAAATTTGACTTGCTTCATATTTTCTTGAATCAACGTACATAGAAATGCAATTTTTACTAGACGTATTGCCTTAGAACATATAAATTGTATTAACAGTACATTTTTCAAACTTTTTCTGTTAAAGATGAGTCTATCTATTTTACAATTTAGTCTCAGAAATCAATTTCCGACTTATAACGAAATGTGTAGACTTTTTGAGTTAACGTATATAAAACTCAACATTTTTATGAACTCTTTCTTTTTGTGTTGGATTTGTCTTTCTATTTGATTCAAGATAGATGAAATTTGTTAGGATTTGGATTAGTTCTGCATGGTGTTTCATCCTTTTTCTATTGTGAAATTTGACTTGCTTCATATTTTCTTGAATCAACATACATAGAAATGCAATGTTTACTAGACGTATTTCCTTAGAACATATTAATTGTAATTACAATACATTTTCAAACTTTTTCTATTAAAGATGAGTAAATCTAGTTTACAAATTAGTCTCAGAAATCAATTTCCGACTTATAACGAAATGTGTAAACTTTTTTAAGTTATCGTATATAAAATTCAACCTTTTTATGAACTCTTTCTTTTTGTGTTGGCTTTGTATTTCTATTTGATTCAAGATAGATGAAATTTGTTAGGATTTGGATTAGTTCTGCATGGTCTTTCATCCTTCTTCTATTTTGAA
>NW_020628988.1:0-475 GCF_003573695.1 Papaver somniferum
AGGGCCAATGTTGGCACACGTGGGTCCGACTCTACGGAGCCAAGTTTTGGCCACGCCAGACCCTAATTCTTCCACGGAGACTTGGCCACGCCAAGCCCAAATTCTTCCACGGCGAATTATTCCACGGAGCCTTGGACACGCCAAGCCCAAATTCTTCCACGGGGAATTCTTCCCACGGAGCCTTGGCCACGCCAAGCCCTAATTCTTCCACGGCGAATTCTTCCACGGCGCCAAACCCTAACTTCGGCTACGGAGCCAATTTTTAGTTTTTCCCATGCCGCAACATCACTGGCATACCACTATATCGCGGCTGCTAGCATGCCACTATGCCACGGCTACACCACTGGCATGCCATTAGCATGTGGCCGATGCCACTTCGCTATACAACAAGATGTGGCCATAATCAATGGCCGTCCTTCTTCATGAGATGCAATCTCAGCCATCCAAGTTCGCCACCGAACCGGTAAGATCGTGA
>NW_020628989.1:0-1677 GCF_003573695.1 Papaver somniferum
TGTTGGCGCAATGCGGAAGTGTGATGGGTTTATGAAAATGAAATTAGGAAAAGAGAGGTTGGTTATTTGAAAAGTGAGGCTTATATTAATTTGGAAATGAAATATTACAAGAAGTTTTAGTGTTGCACTTTGGCTCACCTAATTTACAAAAGCACTTTGGATCTTGGTATCTAGCACTCACTCTTAACTCTCACTCTAGCTTTCTTACTTCACTCACTTTTTGGTTTTGGATTATTAAAAACAAGACCATCGCCTGCCTATTTATAGGCTGATTGACCGACTATCAAGAAGGCTCTAGAAATGATTATTCTAGAGACTATATGACCGACTTGGCTAAGAAAATTTTAGAGCAGGAATTCTCTAGATTTACACGTGACTGAAATGAAACTCTAGAGACCAATATCTAATGGGCTCTCCAGAAATATCTAGAGACCAAGTTCTAATGGGCTCTCTAGACTAGTCATTTGACCAACGTGTTGTCTGACTAAGCCACTGACTGTGAAGACTATTCTAGATATTTCTTAATTAAATCACAAATTAGTAATATTTTTAACACCCCCTCTTAATTTGTGATGTTAAGCATTTCTCTGAAATGATTGAATTTATCCACGGTGACTGCTTTTTTGAAAATGTCCGCATTTTGTTCTTGTGTCAGACAGAATTGGAGCTCGATTTCTTTATTTTCCACTAATTCTCTGATGAAGTGGTGTCGTAGCTCTATGTGCTTCGTCCTTCCGTGGAAGACTGGATTTTTTGTCATTGCAATTGTAGACATATTGTCACAGTAGATAGTTGTCGGCAGTTTTTGCCTTTGTTGTAGGTCGGTCATTATTCTTCTCAACCACACTGCTTCACATGCCGCACTTGTTGATGATATGTACTCTGCTTCGGCTGACGATAGTGCCTCCGTACTTTGTTTTTTGGAACTTCAAGAGATAAATTTTGTTCCCATACATAAAACATAGCCCGATGTGCTCTTTCGGTCTTCAATTGAACCTGCCCAATCGCTATCTGTGAAGCCAATTAAATCATTATCTTTTTCTCTTGTATACTTTATGCCAAAATCCTTTGTTCCCTTGATGTATCGGAGAATTCTCTTTGCGGCGGCATAGTGTAATTTGCTTGGCTCCCTCATAACCGAGAAACAATGCTGGTTGCATTGACGATATCTGGCCTTGTTTTGTTAAGTAGATCAGTGAGCCGACTAGACTTCTGAATAAGGTTGGATCAACTTTTGTCGATCCATCATTTTTTACCAACTTCTCATTGGTACCCATTGGAGTTGCAATTGGTTTGCAATCCATCATGTTGAACCTTTTCAGTAAGTCTTCTGCATATTTTTCTTGGGAAATGAATATTTCTTCCGGAGATTGTTTTACTTGAATCCCAAGAAAATATCGCATAAGTCCTAAGTCTGTCATCTCATATTCTTTCATCATCTCCTTCTTAAATTTTTCTGCCATGTCTTGTTTTGTGCTGGCGTAAATTAAATCATCAACATAGAGACAGACGAATAGGAAATCCGTACCTTGTTTTCTTATGTAGAGGGAGTGCTCACTTGGACTCTTTTCGAATCCATTATCTCGGAAATACTTGTCGATTTTGCTGTTCCATGCAC
Source organism: Papaver somniferum (assembly GCF_003573695.1). Classification (NCBI taxonomy): domain Eukaryota; kingdom Viridiplantae; phylum Streptophyta; class Magnoliopsida; order Ranunculales; family Papaveraceae; genus Papaver; species Papaver somniferum. Next base: position 1,619 of record NW_020628989.1, read on the forward strand.
GCGGTGCTTGCTTGAGGCCATATAGTGCTTTGCGGAGACGATAAACCATGTTTTCTTTT
>NW_020628990.1:0-418 GCF_003573695.1 Papaver somniferum
GCTGTTGCTGTAGGTGTTGGCGCTGCTGTAGGTGGTGTAAACGCTGTTGTTGTAGGTGTTGGCGCTGCTGTAGGTGGTGTAAACGATGGTGCTATTGTGGTTCATGATGTTGTTAACGGTGCTGGTGGTAATGTGGATGATATTCTTGCTGTAGGGCACGGTGGAGCTGTGGTGAATGGGGTGGTTGAAGCTGGTTTAGTGGAGAGTGCTGGTGGTTTGGAGCAAAATCTTCAGCTAGAGAATGATTTAGCGAATACTTAAGCCAATCTTCATGCAACGTCTGAAGCTTTTGAGAAGGCTAAGAAGGCGTTAGCATTGCAAAAGAGTTCGGTTATTGGGTTGTCAATGGTTGAAATTGCAACCTCATCTAAGTCAACTAAGAGCGGTGAATTGGCAAGAACTAATCACTCTAGTGACA
>NW_020628991.1:0-671 GCF_003573695.1 Papaver somniferum
ATTTGTCTACTTAGAGCAGTTTCGAGTGTACATTAGAAAAATACACACTCGAAAAGACTCGAACGCTATAATTTAGCTCAAAAGGTGTCTATTTTGATTGAAAACATCTTATTGATCAGGACATGTTGGTGTATAGACCCACATGATCTTGATATGTTAGCCAAGTTTTGAAGGCTAGGCTTCATAAACACGAATTTTCTACTTAGATCAGCTTCGAGTGTACATTCATATAATACACACTCGAAAAGACTCGAACGCTATAATTTAGCTCAACCGGTGTCTATTTTTATTGGAAACATGCTAATGATCAGGACATGTTGGTCTATAGACCCAGATGATCTTGATATTTTAGCTACATTTTGAAGTCTAGGCCTCATAAACAAGATTTGTCTACTTAGAGAAGTTTCGAGTGTACATTCGAAAAATACACACTCGAAAAGACCTGAACGTTATAATTTAGCTCAAGAGATGTCTATTTTGATTGAAAACATGCTAATTATCATGACATGTTGGTCTATAGTCCTATATGATCTTGATATTTTAGCCAAGTTCTGAAGCCTAGGCCTCATAAACACGAATTTTATACTTAGAGCAGTTTCGAGTGTACATTCGAAAAATACACACTCGAAAAGACTCGAACGCTATAATTTATCTCAAGAGGTGTCTATTTT
>NW_020628992.1:0-407 GCF_003573695.1 Papaver somniferum
TGTTGTAAACCGCCAAACCAATACCCTGATGAGCATCCCCCAGTTTATGACATATTTTGATGTCTCGAGTGTTTTCGTGGAAAACATGTAGCACTTTTCTCCGTGTGGCAAGTTAAAATCGAGAGGCGTGTCGCAGGTAAATATCATGTGATGCTAGGCTCGTTTTGGCTAGTCGCCTAAAACTTGTCACGATCTTACCGGTTCGGTGGCGACATCCTGTTGTATAGCGAAGTGGCATCGGCCACATGCTAATGGCATGCCAGTGGCGTAGCCATGGCATAGTGGCATGCTAGCAGCCGCGGTATAGTGGTATGCCAGTGATGTTGCGGCATGGGAAAAACTAAAAATTGGCTCCGTGGCCGAAGTTAGGGTTTGGCGCCGTGGAAGAATTCGCCGTGGAAGAATTA
>NW_020628993.1:0-1035 GCF_003573695.1 Papaver somniferum
TCTGCTCTGAACTTTCTCTCTCATATTTACTTGTTTCTTACTTCAGAAAAGATCTCTCTCACCTTTGCAACTCGAATGACTATTTATAAGGAAATACATAGTGGATGACATCTAATCTGTCCTTTATTTTCGGATATGGTTTGTGACATTCTCGCAACCTTACAAATGTTCACTTCGCAAGCTCTCTTATTTTCGCAAGACTATCATACCTTTCTCATGATCCTTGTTGACGTCGTTTCTGAAATTGTTCTGCGACGCTATTGTGCAATACCATTGATAATTTCGCTGAGACATAATTGTTGCGAGATTCTGATCCTACATCTCGCCTCTTCTCATATCTTCTCTGCAAAGTAGAGAATGATATGAGAAATGCCGCAACTGCTTATCTTTTCATATTCCACATTTATCACACGTACTCTCTCTTCCATTTATTTCTTGACACGTCTTCTGTAACCGCTATCTTTCAACCGCTCACGTCTCTTCGTCTTAATGGTGTTTATTTCTTCGAGAAGTAAATTTTCTTTATATACTCTTCTCCCCTCCTCTTTCAACTTTTCTTTTTACTTTCTCTTCTATTTTAATTCTCTCATCTCTGCAACTCTGTTATTCTTCTGCAAACTTTGTTGCTGTAATTTTTTCTTCCTTAAATTCTTTTACTTTCTGTACATTCCCATACTCTGTATTTAAACATGACTCCAAGTGCTCATAGATATGAGAAGAATCTACAAGATATCCAAAAAGATTTTGCTAATAAAGGTCTTTCACTCTCCCCCATTCCTGGTGTGAATGCTAAATCAATTCTTTCTGTCAAGTTTTTCTCCAATCAAAATTGTGATGATCAATCAATCATAATTTCGCTAGGTCAACTTCTCGCAGGTCTCCCTATTCCTCTTTATAACCCCGACATTCCTTTGTTTTATGAAATTCTTGCTCATCCAAAATTTTCGCGAGCCATTTTCCAACTAAGTGGGGACAACATCCGTATGATGTTAGAGTTCGCTAATCGTGGTGCTGGTAAAGGATCTCTTTACTCCA
>NW_020628994.1:0-588 GCF_003573695.1 Papaver somniferum
AAGGAATGCAATCTTTGCAAACCGTGGCTATATTGTTCATGAATTGATTCAAGTGAATCAAACCGATTTTGTTTCAATTGTGTCTATCTATAAAGATCTAAGCAATTGAACAACTCTTGAACTAGTTCTTATGAGTCATTTGAACTAGTTATGAGAAAGATGAATACGGTTAATATGAAAGTGCTCATATGGCTAAACATTGGTTAACTATTTGTGATCCAACCCAATGTACACGTTTAGGTACGGTTACTCAAACCTAAATGAATACATTTCATTTGTGTGTGAGACAAGCTAAGTTTCGATCTAACGGTTGAAAGATATTAGCTTGGATAAGTCGGGTTTTTCATCTAACGGTGAATATTGAATGCTTTTTTACCAAGGTAACTAAGATTGCAAACCCTGATTTGAAAACTATATAAGGGAGACGTCTAGCAACTGTAAAAACTAATCCCCACACCTCCTGTGTGATACTAGTTGGTTTTGCTAGAGTCGATTCTCCTTTAACCGTAGGTTTCTTCTCGAGACCCTGTCGGTTAACGACTTAAAGACTTCATTGGGATTGTGAAGCCAGACGAAACTACTTCTCTT
>NW_020628995.1:0-1171 GCF_003573695.1 Papaver somniferum
CAGAACTAATCCAAATCCTCACAAATTTCATCTATCTTGAATCAAATAGAAAGACAAAGCTAACACAAGAAGAAAGAGTTCATAAAATGTTGAATTTTATATATGTTAACTCAAAAAAGTCTACACACTTCGTTATAAGTCGGAAATTGATTTCTGATTTTTTTTTTTGCTAAATCCATGTTGTATTAATGAATAACCAATATGTACAAAATTTTCATAAGAAAAGAGGTCAGAAGACCCCAAAAACTTACAAACTACTTGAATCTGAAATAAACAACATTAGAAAATTCTAAAGACAAAAGGAAATCAGGCCTTTCATCATAATTTAAACCTTCACCATTACGAAGATAACATCCTCTTTTAGCCATCTTGTCTGCTGCAAAATTAGCCTCACGATAAGTATGAACAAAGCGAATAGAGTCATAATTGTTTTGTATTCTTCTCCATCTGTGTTTGACAAACCAAGGAAGATTTGTACCCGTCAATGTCTTAATTGTTCCCATTGAATCAGAACGTACAACCACTCTTTTAACATTCCACTTCATAGCCCACTCCAAACCAACAATAATACCATAAATTTCAGCTAAGAAATTAGTAGTAGAACCCAAACCAATACTCATAGCACCCAAAAAATTACAATCAGCGTCACGAACAACAACACCAGCTCCAGCTATACCCGTATTTCCTTTGGCTGCTCCATCACAACATAATAAAATTTCATCCCTATTTGGCGGACTCCAAAAGCACTCAATTGGCCGAACCTGCTTAACCTTCCTATGCATCACACGGAAAAAGTTCAAAAGATCCAAGTCCGTTGTAGTATTATGCATAAAACCCTTCAAACGACCAGCGTATTCACTAATCAAATAGAACACTCTCTTCTTAAAAAAATGAATGCTAACAGAAGAATTATGAAAACATGCCATATTTCTTGTTTGCCATAATTCTGAGCGAATCACCAAAATAGCAAAAAGCCATAAATCCTTGACAATTCTACTAGATAAACTCATCTTTAACAGAAAAAGTTTGAAAAATGTATTGTATTTACAATTAATATGTTCTAAGGCAATACATCTAGTAAAAATTGCATTTCTATGTACGTTGATTCAAGAAAATATGAAGGAAGTCTTATTTTACAATAGAACAAGGATGAAAGACCATGCATAACTAA
>NW_020628996.1:0-339 GCF_003573695.1 Papaver somniferum
TGTTTGTTTGGTCTCTGTAGGTCACAATCATGTCCTAGTAGGTACCTTAACTAACATGTTGGTCAGACAGAGCAATCGGAAACAATTTGGCTCACAAGGGTTATGAAGATTTGGTTTTGAATGGGTGTTGGGCTAACAAGGGATTTTGGTTTTTGGTTTAAAATTGGGCTTTGAAAAAAAATTTTGAACTAAACCTAGCATAAATTAGCACAACTCATAAAAGAAAATAAAAACAATAATAATAATTAAGACAAGCCCATAAAAGAAAAAAGAAAAATAAAAGAAAAATAAAAAAAAACAAAAAAAAAATAATTACAGTCCCAAATATTAAAAAAAAAA
>NW_020628997.1:0-1073 GCF_003573695.1 Papaver somniferum
CCTAACCAAACACGCCCCCTACCCCAAACACAGTCGAGCTCCTCCTCCACCCACTCCTCTGCAGAAACCACCATACACCACCACCTTCTTCACCAACTCACTGCCACCACCACACCTCCACCATCATCACCCTATCACTCAAAGTAACTAATACCATCTGTTTCCCTTCTCCTTAGCCACCTATTTTCTCAATTTTTGCACGTTCTCTATCAGAAACCCTAGCGTGCAAAATTGGTAAATTAGGTCGAAAGTGAGAAGCAATTGAAGCATGGGAAAGGTAGAGAAGGACAAATAGAGTAATGGGTGCTGTTCAATTTGATGTTGCTACATCAAATTAGGTGAGTAATCACCAACCCTAGCTCTGTCAGTTTGGGAATTTTATTGTAGAACCCTAATGTGTTGTGGATATATAAATGGGTGTGGGTGTGTTGTAGAAATTATGTTTGGATTAGCCTGCATCCAGAACTTCCAAGTTCTGTTAATTTTCAATTTTCAGTTACAGCTCAATTTCAGTTCATGTTGTGTTTAATTCCTGTTATGCTTATGTCCTGTTATGATGTATCCTGTTAATGTGTTAGATGTTTGTGTGTGTTCATTGTTAATTTCAGTTGGTTATGTTCATAATGTTTGTGCAATGTCCTTTTCATGTCCTGTTAATTGTTTGTCTCCTGTTAACATGTGTTGTTGCTCACTGCCATGTAATGTTCACTGTTTTGTTTAATTTGCTGTCACAATTGATGGAATGCTAGGCTAGATATCTTAGAAGCTTTGTGCTGATTGTGCAATGGAAGAAATCAGTGCTCATAGCAAGCTGATTTTCTTGCCATTCCTTGTGTATGCTTAGGATGCAGTGTTGATTGTGCATTGGGAGAAACTAGTGCTTATAGCAAGCTAGTTCTCTTCCCATTCTTTTAGTATACCTCCTGAATGCCTTAGCCTAGCCTTGCTTCATTTCAGCTTCACCATCATCCTTGCCCTTGGCTTAGGCCTTGGTTCATCTTGTGTTGTTTTCTGTTGCTTTTGTTCATCTTTGCTTGCACTGTTTTCTGTGGCTTAGGCCTTTGCTGCTATTT
>NW_020628998.1:0-546 GCF_003573695.1 Papaver somniferum
ACATAGACAACATAAAAAGAAAGAGTTCATATAAATGTTGAATTATATATACGTTAACTCAAAAAAGTCTACACACTTCGTTATAAGTCGGAAATTGATTTCTGAGATTAATTGTAAACTAGATAAACTCATCTTTCACAGAAGAATTTTAAAAAATGTATTGTAATTACAATTAATATGTTTTAAGGCAATACGTCTAGTAAAAATTGCATTTCTATGTAAGTTGATTCAAGAAAATATGAAGGAAGTCAAATTTCTCAATAGAAGAAAGATGAAAGGCCATGCAGAACTAATCCAAATCCTAAAAAATTTCATCTTCTTGAATCAAATAGAAAGACAAAGGCAACATAAAAAGAAAGAGTTCATATAAATGTTGAATTTTATATACGTTAACTTAAAAAAGTCTACACACTTTGTTATAAGTCGAAAGTTAATTTCTGAGACTAAATTGTAAACTAGATAAATTCATCTTTAACAGAAAAAGTTTGAAAAATGTATTGTAATTACAATTAATATGTTCTAAGGAAATACGTCTAGTAAAAATTG
>NW_020628999.1:0-403 GCF_003573695.1 Papaver somniferum
TCCCTGTTTTTCCTTATTCTGAGCGAGGTTCTGCACCTACTAATCCATGGAGGATTAATTACTTAGTTTGCTTAGGCTTAATTTTGACAAGCAAGGTCTGGTATATTGCGCGAGGCGCGAAACCCTAACTTATGCAAGTTAGTCAGGACGATTGACTGAATTCTATGTGTCCACACATAGCTCTTTTAAGTTTGTTGCTAGAGAGCAACATGCTTTTCTGATTGAATACCTTATGTAGAGATCTTATTCTTGATACTTGGAGATTCGTGCTACTCTGCTGCGAGTGAACACGAATCGTCATGCCATATCAACATTAATAGTTCAGCCGGAGAACATAGCATATATAGAAGGCATTCAGAGGAACTTATATTAAGTGAATATACGCGAGGCGCCGAAATTTACA
>NW_020629000.1:0-988 GCF_003573695.1 Papaver somniferum
TCGGATCTTCCTACATTAATTCTTAATCGTTATAAAAAGTCATAAAAGGATTCTGTCACAAAATAAAAGTCAGTCACAGATGGTTATTTTCAGCCATTGGATCATTAGATTTACTTAGCTATTAGATTTTAGAAGACTGGTATAAAAAATATTCACAGGGACACAAGAGTACATATTTAAGAATATCACGTCTTCCAAACTATACGTCGAATTTTTATGAATTTTATAAATTTGGAAATCCCTTTAAATTATCTAAGCAACGAGCGTAAAAAATGATATCAAATTTTTGTTTTCCAAATTCTTTTATTTTCCTCCAATTTTTTATATGTTTTTCTTAAAAGTTAGACATAGTTTAAGAAATCCATAAAAAAAATAAGAAAAGAAAGAAATTGATTGATTCATAAGTACATAAAAAGCAACAAATAATTGTTGAAACGAAAGTATAACATATATGGTGTCGACGCACCACCAAATTATTTGCAAAGTAGCAGAAAATAGCATTGCGGACGTGCAAAACACGTGCACACTAGTTGTAATCGTAATAGCTATCGTGTTAAACAAATACGGCATCTGATATAGCCCAGGAATAATCTATACATAATCAATCACTAAGCTACCAAGATGTGTGTTGAACAAAATTAATCATGAGGAATTTCGTTTTTAGCTTGGTTTAGCTTTGAATTCGCGCTATCCCAGATCATGTTTTTCAAATCCACTTTGACTTCATTCCTAGAGATTTTAGTGAAACAAAGCTATTAATGTGAGGAAGTGAACGGACATACTCCACTTTACGAAAATCATCATCATGTACGATCTCTTTGGCGGTTGAAGTTCTCGGATCGCAAAGAAATAGCGCCTTCTTTTTATAATCCCAAATTAGGACTTGACCATTTCTTAAAATAGTGACTGGTTGTAAATACGAGGACATGATGAATGGCCCTAGTCCTTCCCATGACATAGAAAACTCCTTCATCCAACTCCAGCAATC
>NW_020629001.1:0-372 GCF_003573695.1 Papaver somniferum
TTGATGTTTGTTTTTTCTTTCGGAAACAACAGGGTTCTGCAAGTGAGAAAACGTGATACATAAATGTTAATTGTATCAGAAATTATTAAACCAAGCAGAGAAAAATCAAATTAAGCAAGCACAAATAAGCAACGCCGATTAAACCAACCTTAGAAAAATCGTCACAAAATGGAAAGAATTACACGCACAAATAGAAATGTTTATATATGGGCTTTAAGTTCGATAATAGGATTTGTCTTCAACTTTGCCTTCACCTTTGTGTCATGTAGTATCGTCATATGCATAATCTCAATTAACTAACTCAATGTGATCAAGTTTAATTATTCATAAAATTGTTTTTACTTACAAATAAAGATTACAAATAGAAGAAAA
>NW_020629002.1:0-735 GCF_003573695.1 Papaver somniferum
AAAGAGTCATAAAGACAATCACGAAATGATCAATGAAGTAAAGGGTACTCTCGTACCAGTGAGATTTTATCCCCAACCGATTTTCAATAATCACTTTTAGGGATTCTCACTATAAATTGAGAAGAAGTGCTAACGTCTTTAGATTTTGGTAATTAGTTGGGCAAAGGGCTTCACCCTTTGCCATTTCTCGTAACTATTTTCTTTTTTTATTTGCAATAAGATTTTTTAACACATTTTCCTTCACCGCAGAAAAAAATGACACCGTTGATAATGTTTTGTACCATAAAATAAAAGAACCACCCATCCAATTTAAGATTATACTGAAATGAATTAAGCAGTCATAACAAATGTTAATAATCAATTGTATGCCAACTACTAAAACTTCCCATGCATGACTACACACAACAAAAACAAATAATATCGCGCTTAAAAAAATATATTATAGGTGGGAAAAAAAGTTAGTAATTGTGTTATTGATTAGGTAAAAGTGTGAAATTACTGATTGTGTATTAATATTCCTTTATTTTTTAACTAATCCTAGCGGGTATCAACCATAGAAGCTGCAAAAACTGTTGGTATAAATATTTTGCATCTTATCAATGAAACTATCATTTATGCAGTAGCTTATAGATTGTTAAACAAATCATTAGCCAAGAAATATAAAAAAGAAGAGTCTTCTCAATCGTATGCTAAATGAAAGAAATTTGAGAAATAAAATTGAAAGACTTGAAAGTT
>NW_020629003.1:0-543 GCF_003573695.1 Papaver somniferum
CTTGCAAAAAATAATTTCAAGTAGACACGGACTTGGTGCTTGGTACATGCGCATGGGCATGGGTCTAAACATGTATTTTTCGGCAATTAAACACACACAAAAAAAAGAAATTTTTTCCATAAATAAAACTCTTAAATAAATTATTTGTCAAGTTAAAAACTTGCAAAAAATAATTTCACGTAGACACGGACTTGGTGCTTGATACACGCGCATGTGCATGGGTCGAAACATGTATTTTTCGAAAATTAAACACAAAAAAAAAGAATTTTTTCCATAAATGAAAATTTTAAAAAAATTTTCAATCAAGTTAAAAACTTGCAAAAAATAATGTCAAGTAGACACGGACTTGGTGCTTGGTACACACGCTTGGGCATGGGTTGAAACATTATTTTTCTGCAATTAAACACAAAAAAATAATATTTCCATAAATAAAATTCTTAAATAAATTATTTATCAAGTTAAAAACTTGCAAAAAATAATTTCAAGTATACACGGACTTGGTGCTTGATAAAGGCGCATGGGCATGGGTCGAAACATGTATTT
>NW_020629004.1:0-608 GCF_003573695.1 Papaver somniferum
TACAACACTAACAATTTTTAAACACAAAGAAATTCATCACTACCGAATTTCATCACATCTGTTCTCTCACTAGATTGAACCCTAAAATACTTTGAAGCTGTTTCTTTTCACATTAAAGAAAAGAAAAAAAATAGCTCCTAAATCTCAAAGGGACACCCCAAAGTTATTCATGTTCCCACATCAATATCTTCTTAAGACAACGGCTAAACAAGAAGAAAATATAAAATCATGAATTCCAAAATAATTATCTTAATTTAAGAGAATAAATTCCCTATATCTATATATGTGGTACGAAAAAAGTAAATAAAAGTATGTGATGCAAAATTCATCTCTAAGATACGGTTCCGTCTATTTAATGGGATAAGCAAAAATAAAAATTTCGCCTTTAAAATTAGAACGAAGGGAGTAGCACATTTTTGTTAATTCATTATTATGTAACTAAACTTTTTTTTTTTTGAAGCAGTAACTAAACAATAATTACACTAGTTTATTTTGAGTTGCATGAGAACTGACCCTTTAGGCCGAACTCGATACGACCACGGTTTATTTAACCATAATCGAACATTACGCTTTGGTGTACGGTTCGAAAATTATATACCCTTAACAGT
>NW_020629005.1:0-366 GCF_003573695.1 Papaver somniferum
TTAAACACACACAGTTTCGCCAAGTTCGGGAAAGAAACTTGCTCCGAAGGTCGAAACCTGGACAAGAGCGGACTTATATAAGTCCGATACTTGGTAAGAACGATGAATATCTGACCTTTTACAGGTAATATTCCCTTGGAATATTCACCAAAAACCTTAAACATACACAGTTTCACCAAGTTCGGGAAAGAAACTAGCTCCGAAGTCGAAACCTGGCCAGGAGTGGACTAATATAAGTCTGAAACTTGGTAAGAACGATGAATATCTAAACTTTTTAAGGTTAGATTCCCTTAAAATATTCTCTAAAAACCTTAAACACAGACAGTTTCGCCAAGTTCGGGAAAGAAACTGGCTCCGAGGTCGAAA
>NW_020629006.1:0-631 GCF_003573695.1 Papaver somniferum
GAAATCAATTTCCAACTTATAAAGAAATGTGTAGACTTTTTTGAGTTAACGTATATAAAATTCAACATTTTTATGAACTCTTTCATTTTGTGTTTGCTTTGTCTTTCTATTTGATTCAAGATAGATGAAATTTGTTAGGATTTGGATTAGTTCTGCATGGTCTTTCGAATTTCTTCTATTGTGAAATTTGACTTCATTCATATTTTCTTGAATCAACGTACATAGAAATGCAATTTTTACTAGACGTATTGCCTTGGAACATATTAATTGTAATTACAATACATTTTTCAAACTTTTTCTGTTAAAGATGAGTTTATCTAGTTTACAAATTAGTCTCAGAAATCAATTTCCAACTTATAAAGAAATGTGTAGACTTTTTTGAGTTAACGTATATAAAATTCAACATTTTTATGAACTCTTTCATTTTGAGTTCGCTTTGTCTTTCTATTTGATTCAATATAGATGAAATTTGTTAGGATTTGGATTATTTCTGCATGGTCTTTCGAATTTCTTCTATTGTGAAATTTGATTTCCTTCATATTTTTTTTGAATCAACGTACATAGAAATGCAATTTTTACTAGACGTATTGCCTTAGAGCATATTAATTGTAATTACAATACATTTTTCAAA
>NW_020629007.1:0-579 GCF_003573695.1 Papaver somniferum
AAGACTCCAAAAAGCTTTGAAAAGCTTAAATTTAATTATATTCTGTAGCACTGGGATCTACAAGCTAGGAGATTCGTTAAAGAAACATAATAACAAATACCTACAATAGTGAAGATCAACTTTGGATGTTCTCTAAGAAGCCTTGAAAACTCTAAAAAACTCTGAAAACTCTAAAAAGCCCTAAAATAGCTAAAGAGCTCTGAAAAATCTAAAGAGCTCTGAAAAACTCTAAAAACCTCTGTAAAAGCTTTCAATTAATTATACTTCGTAGCACTAGTATCTACTTGCCAGGGGATTCGTTAAAGCCAACTGAGAGTACCTTAATTCTTTATAAAGAATGATACTAACAAAATTCCCTACAATAATGAAGATTATCTTTTAATGTTTCCTAAAAACCCTAAAGATCCCTGAAAGAGCTCTGAGAAAGTCTAAAAAGCTCAGGAAGACTCCAAAAAGCTTTGAAAAGCTTAAATTTAATTATATTCTGTAAAACTGGGATCTACAAGCTAGGAGATTCGTTAAAGAAACATAATAAAAAAATACCTACAATAGTGAAGATCAACTTTGGATGTTCTCTAA
>NW_020629008.1:0-2588 GCF_003573695.1 Papaver somniferum
TCACCCCTTAGTAATTAGGTTACCCCTTATCCAAAGTGAGAGTCCGTATAGTAATTTTCTCCCACGAGCGCAAAAACCACTTTTTTAGCCAATTTCGCCGCAAAAGCTTATTTTTCCAAAAATACCTACAGGGACATAAAAAGCCATAATAAATATAAATCGAGCACTAATAATATATACAATTGAGATTATATAAGACACAAAAATGTGCCTATCAAAGGTGCACTATACAAGCATACATCATCATATCGACACTTCCGTACTGACGCAAACATGGAGAATTACAAGGAGAGGATTAGAAATAATATCGACTGTTACAATGCTTGAAAAGGAGTTCGTACAGACATGCGTATGTGGTTGTGCATTAAATGTCTATGCAAAAAACCTTGCACCTCCAAAATTCACCCTGCAGAGGTCTTTGCTGGCCCTCTCAATGTTTCTGGCACAGATTTTCTCATCCACGGTGTTTCGAAACCACAAGGCAGCAGTGGCGCTTCTACATCTGGGGTTATGCTTGGTTTGGAATCTGTTGAAGAAGCCGTAAATCTCACAGAGGAGATACTCGATTTGCTTTTCCGTAGGAAAATTAAAACAATGGTAAGTATCCCCCCTCCGTGTCGTTTACAATTCTACAGAACCCTTAAATCTGCATTGGATGATGTTATTGCACAACCATCAAAACTGGATGTATGGCTTGAGCTTCTTATTTTACCGGTCTGCACTTTAAATCTGTAGGTCCCAAAGTGTTCCGCAGAGGAACGTTCAGGTACTCATAAGAAGCTGCAAATTGCAGCCATCAATCAGGCTCTGGTAAAATGGAATGAGCCACAGGGGTGTTACCATTTGATACAAAATTTGCTTGATATTTCTAAGCCTAAACCAAGACCCACTGCATCCGTCAAGAAGCAAAATAAATACGCTAACATAGTGGCTTGCCGATGGAAGATTAGTAATGGACACTACTCTGCAGCAATACGCATCCTATCATCAGATGGATTTGCACCCTCCACCCCTGCCACTCTGCATGAACTCCAACTCAAACACCCAGAGGTACGAACTCCGGTGATTCCCACATCACCTATCTCAGTTGAAGCTCTAGCAGTCGATGCCAAATCTGTCTTTGCAGCCATTAAAAGCTTCCCCAAAGGCACCTCATGCGGTAGGGATGGATTACGTGCGCAACATCTACTTGATGCCATGGGTGGCCCAGCAGCATCCATTGCAGATGAACTCCTACACTCCATAGCTCGAGTCGTAAACTTATGGATGAATGGTAAATGCCCTGGGGTACTTGGGAAATATGTTGAAAGCGCACCGTTGACTCCACTGCTCAAACCAGGAGGAGGCATCAGGACCATTGCGGTGGGAAAAATCTGGCGTAGGCTATGCTCAAAGCTAGCAGCCTCTTCAGTTTTTAAAGAAATGTCAGCGTATTTGGGTTCCTATCAATTTGGGGTTGGAATTCCCTGTGGTAGAGAAAGTATCATTCACGCTGCCAACAGGTTACTAGAACTGAAATATAATGAACCCAGCATGACAATGTTATTAATCGACTTCTCAAACGCTTTCAATTTAGTTGACAGGTCAACTATCATCAGGTAAGTAAGAACTCATTGTCCCAACATCGCAAAGTGGGTTGAATTCTGCTATTCATCTCCGGCTAAGCTTTATTACAAAGAGTCTGCGCTATCTTCGGCACAAGGTATCCAACAAAGAGATCCCCTTGGCCCTCTTCTGTTTTCTCTAGCACTCCAACCTATCGCCGAAATGATTGCTACGCACTGCTCTCTTGCCTTCCATGCCTGGTATTTGGACGATGGAACAATAACAGGAGACACAATAAAGGTCGCTAAGATATTGCATATGTTGAAAATTGAAGGTCCACGGAGAGGCTTGCACCTAAACCTGTCCAAAACGGAGCTGTTCTGGACATGATCCCAGAAGAGATGTTGACGGAGTTTTCCCTACGCAGATCAGCACAAAAAGTTGGTTGTGAAACTGCTAGGAAGGAAGGTCATTCTCGACTTACAATTTTGCCAAGATATGGTTCAATACAGGGTCGATCGTACGGTGCAGCTGATGTCCAAAATCCAGAAACTACATGATCCACAGGCTGAATTACTTTTGTTACGAAACTGTAGTGGTGTTTCGAAGTTATACTTCACGTTAAGGACAACCTGTACCCAAGCATTACACCCCGCGACTTCAAACTTTGACCAGAATCTTATGCACTACCTACGGAATATAGTTGTTGGTGATGGATCAGGATTTGGAGATACACAACAATGCGTGGCCACCATGCCTATAAAACTTGGTGGCCTTGGCATCCTCATGATGACAAATGCTAGTGTATACTGCTACCTTGCCTCATGCATCCAAACGAAGCAGCTACAACACACTATCCTAGCCAGCACGGAAATACTAGATTCATGTGCCAACTACAACGTCGCCCTACTTGCATACACACAGGCCATTGGCATTTCTCCTTCCGACTTCAACATCAACGACACTGCCCCCCAGTTTATGCACAAACTGGTAGCAAAATACTTTGGTGTTATCGCTGAAAACCTGCCAACAACCTGTTCCTT
>NW_020629009.1:0-879 GCF_003573695.1 Papaver somniferum
CGTGCCATCTACCTGTGGAATTAGAACATCGTGCCTACTGGGCAATCAAAGAGCTGAACTTCTCTCTGGACGAAGCTGGAATTCAACGGAAACTTCAACTCAACGAGTTGGAAGAATTGAGAAATGAGGCTTATGACAGTGCCAAGCTGTACAAGCAAAAGATGAAGATGTTTCATGACAAGCGTATTCTACGCAAATCCTTCACTCCTGGTCAGAAAGTCTTGCTGTATGACTCCCGATTACATCTTTTTCCAGGAAAACTGCGTTCTAGATGGAAGGGTCCGTACCTAGTACGCACAGTTTTTCCTCATGGAGCTGTAGAGCTGGAGGATGTCTCCAACAAGAACGTTTTCAAAGTCAACGGGCAGAGATTAAAGCCATTCCTTGAGCCATTTCCACCCGACATTGAAACAACCGACCTGGAGGACCCAGTCTATGTGGACTAAACTGGTCCACTCTTTCCCTAAATAACCAAAAAAAGTTTTCCAAATCTTTCCCATCAAAACCAAAATTTTTCGTTTTCCCATCAAAACCAAAATTTGTCTTTTTCCCAACAAAACCAAATTTTTTCCAAAAAGTCCAATCCCATTAAAAACCAAATTTTCTTGTAGATAATGTGTTAGTTAAATTTCCTTTTGTATATATTTTGTGCTCATCCATTGTGACTCCTAATATGATGGATTTTTGCCTTGAATAACGGAGTTTTAATCGAGCTTTCGCCGTACAATCGGGTATTCTCTCTCCTTTTACTCTACTCAGCATGTTCCTCTTCATATATTGTTTTATAATTCTTTCCATATTTTGAAACATTGAGGACAATGTTTAGTTTAGGTTTGGGGGTATATAGTAGATACCATGATAATTTGCCATAATTGAAAA
>NW_020629010.1:0-975 GCF_003573695.1 Papaver somniferum
GGAAGGGTACTTTAAATATAAACTGTTTGCAGAGAAGGAGGACAATTACGATATTGTCTCTGCACCTTGGGTTCGTACACTAGACATCGGAGTCAGTGGCCCGAGTCGACTACAACCGATTCATCCCCCGTCTGGAATAGGAGGTAAGATTCTAAACACTCGCGAATCCCCTGTCAGCGAGTTACTGGACTCCTTCGTATGCATATATGTTGAGGACTGAATATGGACATTTATTTTTCTAGTAAAGGGCAAGGCCTGGACATACAAGATAAGGGTTCGGATTTCATCACCGTTCTTTTCTTGCCCGCTTTAGGAACACGTAACCTACGCGAACCTAAGCCTAAAATTTTGAATAGAATGAGACCGATAGGGTAACGAGCTTAACAGGAAAGTCATTCGAAAAATATTGGTTACTCTTTTAAACATACTTCGAAGTTAGTGACGGTTTCTGTAAGTTGAATGCGTGACTGCGCCGCCTTGTAATACCGGTGAGGCCTTGGGTATCAAAGCTCCACCGAGCTTCCCTCACCTCTATTCAACTTACGTTAACTCAGATTGATTCCAGAGGGGTTTTCTTAAATTGTAACGAATTCCCGTTCGAAGGATTAGAAGCTGGTCTAGAAACAATCTAAGTGGAGCCGTCATGCTTTTTGTTTGCTAGAAATCAATAGGTTTGATTTGGTTGAGTCGTCCTTGATCTGTGTTTTCTTACCATTCCAATTTATAAAATTCTATTGTATGCCTGAACGTAAAAGAGACGCACTAGGTTGATTTGTTAAAGAGAAACCTAGTAGTTAGAAGCGTCTTGATTACCTTAATCTAGAAAGTCCGGCTTTTGAAGAGTCTGTTTTTGAACGTTCTTTGACTGAGGAGAGAATCCCTGTTGCTCCGATAGCGCCAGAAATGGCAACTTTGAAAGCTTTGTTGAATCCAACTAGGACTACCCGTCCTTCGTGTATTAAGTTAGCTAAAACG
>NW_020629011.1:0-599 GCF_003573695.1 Papaver somniferum
ATTTCTATGTACGTTGATTCAAGAAAATATGAAGGAAGTCAAATTTCACAATAAAAGAAAGATGAAAGACCATCCAGAACTAATCCAAATCCTAACAAATTTCATCTATCTCGAATCAAATTGAAAGACAAAGCCAACATAAAAAGAAAGAGTTCATAAAAATGTTGAATTTTATATACGTTAAATCAAAAAAGTCTACACATTTCGTTATAAGTCGGAAATTGATTTCTGAGACTAAATTTTAAACTAGATAAACTAATCTTTAACAGAAAAAGTTTGAAAAATGTATTGTAATTACAATTAGTATCTTCTAAGGCAATACGTCTAGTAAAAAATTGCATTTCTATGTACGTTGATTCAAGAAAATATGAAGAAATCAAATTTCACAATAGAAGAAGGATGAAAGACCATGCAGAACTTATCCAAATCCTAACAAATTTAATCTATCTTGAATCAAATAGAAAGACAAAGCCAACACAAAAAGAAAGAGTTCACAAAAATGTTGAATTTAATATACGTTAACTCAAAAAAGTCTACACACTTCGTTATAAGTCGGAAATTGATTTCTGAGACTCAATTGTAAACTAGATAAACTCATC
>NW_020629012.1:0-459 GCF_003573695.1 Papaver somniferum
TTAAATTCTGGTCAGAACTGGACAAATGATGGCTCGTTAGAAAGCTTACATATCATAGAACAATATCACATATAAAAATCCACAAAATATTTCGGTTCATTTTAACGGAAACAAAGCGTGAACCGCGCTACCTACGCTTTTCGGCTAAAATTGGTTTTTTGCTTTTCAGACCTTAAATTCAGGTCAGAACTGGACAAATGATGGCTCATTAGAAAGCTTACAGATCATAGAACAATATCACATATAAATATCCACAAAATATTTCGGTTCATTTTAACGGAAACAAAGCGTGAACCGCTACCTACGCTTTACGGCAAAAAATGGTTTTTGCTTTTCAGACCTTAAATTCAGGTTAGAACTTGACGAATGATGGCTCATTAGAAAGCTTACAGATCATAGAACAATATCACATATAAAAATCCACAAAATATTTCGGTTTATTTTAACGGAAACAAAGCG
>NW_020629013.1:0-1980 GCF_003573695.1 Papaver somniferum
AAAAAAAAAACCATTGACCCTCTACCTGGATTTACTTGTGGACTTAAGCAAGTCCAGAGGGCAACAAAATCAACACGGGTGTGCTTTGCCATGTGAGATAACAATGCTATGAAAAAAGATACACCATATATCTGTAGCAAAACTATTACCTTCCACCAGGATGTCCGACGTAAACCATGACGCTGATAAGTCCACCAGGTCCCATTAGCCAACATGCAGATTCCAAAGCTTGTGATGTCTTTTCTGGCACTGTAATTATCGCTTTGTCACCTCCTGGAAAAAGCAAATAGGCTAAGCATAGCTTTATCGCTTTGTCACCTCCTGGAAAAAGCAAATAGGTGCAATCACCACTTGGTTCTGTAAAAGCAAAAACAAGAATTAGTCAAAAAAAATCATTTGATATAACAATTAGAAATCAATAAAATTCTTATTGAAACTAAAGTCACCACCACCTGGGATGTCTCCTGCTTCTTAGCAGTCGTAGTCCCATTTAGAGAGACTATGCAAGCTTGTGATGGTGCGATGTAATAATTGAGATCACTGATTTGTAAAGTTTGTGAGAATTTTGCCGACATATCTGCAGAAATTGAAGAAATAAACACCAAGTTTCCATGAGAATAGCGGTAAATTGACGATCCTTCAATTTTGTATGTTGATTAGGAAATTTACAAATCTGCAGAATAAAAAAAACATTTTAGACTAAGAGAGATCCATGAAATCAAATGAAAAAAGAAAAAGGAACTTACTTTGGTATTTCCATCCCCTATAAAGCAATTATCTGCAATAGAGACGGTTACTGACGAGTCTTTCAACAGAACAGACGGACGAATTGCTTCCATTGTTGTTTGGGAAAAAATGGCAAAACAAATTCTATAATAGAAAAATTAATGAAAATAAGATTATAATTATTTACCCACTTCGAATTACCATTCTAAAATTCATCATTTCCCCTAACACAAGCAGATCAAATTAAATCTCCATCACTAGTTCATTTCCCCCATGAGATCCATTCACCACCACTACTGTATTCCTTGGTGATGGAGGATTCGAAGCCGAATTTAATCCACCAAGACCGGCAATAAATAATGTTTTAACATCATCTTCAAAATTACATAATACAAGTAATGGCACTCAAAGCGATGAAATTAAAGTTAGTCAAATTCTGTGTGTTTATCCAATTTCAAAGATCTAAAAACCCTGGAAATTAAACCTCGAATTCCACCACATTTAATCCGAAACTGAAACTGAAATTAACAGATCTAAATATTCTTTCAATAATGACGAACCTCTTAAACACCAAAATCAAAACCTAGTTTTCATTGTAGAATCTTGATTACTTCAATCGAAAAAAAATTGAGATCAATCTGGAAAAAAAAAGAAAAAAGAATGTGTAGAAATGAAGTTACTAACCTGGAAGAGATCCGTGAATCTGGTGTTGATGTCATATATGAACGTCGTAACTGGTTGGTGGTCACGGAGGTACTGTTGGTGACGATGTAAATGGTAGTAGCAGAAAAAAGAAGGTTGGTATTAGATCTGAAACTAGTGGTGGTTTATGGTGGTGCGACGGTTGGAGGTGGTGGCGCTGTTAGGGAAGGAGGAGAACAAAATGAATTAAGAGATAAGAAGATAAATTTATACGCACATGCGTACCAGTGAAGGGCAGGATTGGAAATTGAAAGAGTAATGAAAACTAAATTTAATATTTTTAAATTAAAATGGAGTTTTTGTTTCATTTTTCTTGGATATGGTTTGCATTAAGCCCAAATAATATGGCTGGTGTTTGTGTAACTCAAAGAGTATCACCTTGGTTTTTTATGGCTAGTTTTGTTTAACAAATGCGTACTTCTTCCCAACCTCCCTGCTGTATCTAAGAGCTCTATCCTCCTTAGTTTTTGATTATGTTTTTCGAATAAGAGATGGTTATATACTTATATTATCAGAAAACGGGCTATAGAGCCAAAATGATTTTTTTTTTTT
>NW_020629014.1:0-1078 GCF_003573695.1 Papaver somniferum
ATTTCTGAGACTAAATTGCAAACTAGATAAACTCAAGTTTAGCAGAAAAAGTTTGAAAAATGTATTGTAATCACAAATAATATGTTCTAAAGAAATACCTCTAGTAAAAATTGCATTTTTATGTACGTTGATTCAAGAAAATACGAAGAAAGTAAAATTTCACAATAGAAGAAGAATGAAAGACCAGCCATAACTAACCAAATTCTAACAAATTTCATCTATTTGAATCAAATAAAAAGACAAAACCAATACAAAAATAAATAGTTCATAAAAATGTTGATTTTTTGTACGTTAACTCAAAAAAGTCTAAACACTTCGTTATAAGTCGGAAGTTGATTTCTGAGACTAAATTGCAAACTAGATAAACTCAACTTTAACATAAAAAGTTTGAAAAATGTATTGTAATCACAAATAATATAAGGCAACACCTCTAGTAAAAATTGAATTTCTATGTACGTTGGTTCAAGAAAATATGAAGGAAGTCAAATTTCACAATAGAAGAAGAATGAAAGACCAGCCATAACTAATCCAAATTTTAACAAATTTCATCTATTTGAATCAAATTGAAAGACAAAGGCAATACAAAAATAAAGAGTTCTTAAAAATGTTGATTTTTTATACGCTAACTCAAAAAAGTCTACACACTTCGTTATAAGTCGGAAGTTGATTTCTGAGACTAAATTTTAAACTAGATAAACTGATCTTTAACATAAAAAGTTTGAAAAATGTATTGTAATCACAAATAATATGTTCTAAGGCAATACCTCTAGTAAAAATTGCATTTCTATGTACGTTGATTCAAGAAATTACGAAATTAGGAAAATTTCACAATATAAGATGGATGAAAGACCAAGAAGAACTAATCCGAATCCAAACAAATTTCATCTATCTTGAATCAAATAGAAAACAAAACCATCAAAGAAAAAGAAAGAGTTCATAAAAATATTGAATTTTATTTACGTTAACTCAAAAAAGTCTACACACTTCGTAATAAGTCCGAAATTGATTTCTGAGACTAAATTGTAAACCAGATAAACTCATATTTAATAGAAAAAACTTGAAAAATGTATTGTAATCA
>NW_020629015.1:0-529 GCF_003573695.1 Papaver somniferum
TTAACTCAAAAAAGTCTACACATTTCACTATAAGTCGGAAATTCATTTCTGAGACTAATTTGTAAACTAGATAAACTCATCTTTAACAGAAAAAGTTTGAAAAGAAGGATGAAAGACCAAGCAAAATTAATCTAATTACTAACAAATTTCACCTATCTTGAATCAAATAGAAAGATAAAGGCAACACAAAAATAAAGAGTTCATAAAAATGTTGAATTTTTTATACGTTACCTCAAAAAAGTGTACACACTTCGTTATAAGTCTGAAATTGATTTCTGAAACTAAATTGTAAACTAGATAAACTCATCTTTAACAGAAAAGGTTTGAAAAATGTATTGTAATCACAAATAATATGTTCTAAGGCATTACGTCTAGTAAAAATTGCATTTCTATGTACGTTGATTCAAGAAAATATGAAGGTAGGAAAATTTCACAATAAAAGAAGGATGAAAGACCATGCAAACTATTCCAAATCCTAATAAATTTCATCTTTCTTGCATCAAATAGGAAGACAAAGCCAACACAAAAA
>NW_020629016.1:0-760 GCF_003573695.1 Papaver somniferum
AACAATACAAAATCATACAAAATAAACACCCAAAGAAAATGCCAAAAGAGAAAGGGTTTCACATTCTACCTTAATTTCATTAAGCCTATACTTATTTTCTTAATCCTTCTTCTCCAAAAATCTCTAACTCCATCTTCCTCTCCTACCTTTATCTCTAATTTATGTTAGTAACCCCCATTTCTTTTCTCTTTCTTTTCTTTCTAAACGATACACTAATTTCCATATTAATACCACTCCAATATTAATAATAGTACATCATATTTATTATTTTCATTATTTCTTTTTATTTGTCTTTTTATTTTCTATTAATAAAAATATTTATTTTATTATTTATTAGTATTCTATTTCCACCTAACTTGAAGCCTTTCTAGTTCAATCAACCTACCTAGCTAGGCTAAGGCCAAGGAATAACAAACCTAAGACAAAATTTTAACTATAGTTCGGGTATAACCCGACCGGAAACAGTAAATAAAAATACCGGGTATTACACAAAGTATAGTTTATCTATGGGTTTCGTGTTCTTGATACTACACTGATTAGTAGTTCATTATTATTTAGAATATTGAACTTCCCATTGAATCCAAACCTTGAAATCATGTTTGAAATCCCTTGTGGCAAAGATCGATCAAAGGACTAATCATATGACCAATCGTAAAAAAGTCTGACTTTGTTCTACACTTTTGATAATTTGTTATCTTCGAGTTTCTGCAGACATCGAGGTGCACACGGGTTAGACTAAGAATGTTCATAAGTGTTGACA
>NW_020629017.1:0-1777 GCF_003573695.1 Papaver somniferum
ATTAGTGTGGAGTGAATTCATCATAAGAAGACCAATTTTCCTATGTTCATTTATGGAAGAGTTATGAAGGGTGAAGGAACTACATTCACTCGAAAAAGTTCTGTAAAGATCAAGATGACAAGAATGATAAGCTTTTTCTGTAAAGAGCTGAGAATGGGTATCTTTCAGATTTTACTGCAAGTGAGATAAGTGATGATGATGCTGCTCAAGGTGATGCCGAAAGTGATTGTGGTGATCCAAACTTTGGTGAGGTGGAGGTTGAGACTGACAAGGAAGGTAAATTGTTGCTTTTGTCATTTTTTTAAGGAATATTTGTTGGGTTTATTTAGTACAAATTCCCTTGTCTTTGTGGATTTGTGGAGGACCATTATGGGGACTTGATGGATTCTTCATCTGACAAAGAAGAAGAAGGTAATGTTGTCTTTATTCTATTGTTTTCTTTATTTTTTACTTGTTTGTTATGTTTGTTCTGTACTTGGTGTTACTCTTATTGATTCACTTCTTTTTTTTGCCATTTGTATCAGAAAAAGATGAACCAGTTGGGCTTGAAATTGTTGTATCAAAACATTGCTCTGAGTCCAATGGGCCTAAATGTACAAGGCTCATGATAACACAATGTTTGAGGAAGAATATGCAGAGCATTTTAAGGAAGAGGAAGCTGAAGAGATGTTCCCTGAGGGTGTTACTTTTCTTCCATTGGATCCTTATAACCTGGTAAAGGGAAATAAATTTGTTAACAAACATGAATTCAAGAAACATTTGAGGGCCTACTGTGTGAAGCATAAACAACAGGTTAAGTTAAGTGGTTCAAACAACTTAAAGATTAGTGTGGAGTGAATTCATCATAAGAAGACCAATTTTCCTCTGTTCATTTATGGAAGAGTTATGAAGGGTGAAGGAACTACATTCACTCGAAAAAGTTCTGTAAAGAGCAAGATGACAAGAATTATAAGCCTTTTCTGTAAAGGGCTGAGAATGGGTATCTTTCAGATGGTACTGCAAGTGAGATAAGTGATGATGATGCTGCTCAAGGTGATGCCGAAAGTGATTGTGGTGATCCAAACTTTGGTGAGGTGGAGGTTGAGACTGACAAGGAAGGTAAATTGTTGCTTTTGTCATTTTTTTTTAGGAATATTTGTTGGGTTTGTTTATTACAAATTCCCTTGTCTTTGTGGATTTGTAGAGGACCATTATGGGGACTTGATGAATTCTTCATCTGACAAAGAAGAAGAAGGTAATGTTGTCTTTATTCTATTGTTTTCTTTATTTTTTATTTGTTTGTTATGTTTGTTCTGTACTTGGCGTTACCCTTATTGATTCACTTGTTTATTTTTGCCATTTGTATCAGAAAAAAATGAACCAGTTGGGCTTGAAGTTGTAGTATCAAAACATTGCTCTGAGTCCAATGGGCCTAAACGTACAAAGCCTCATGATAACACAATGTTTGAGGAAGAATATGCAGAGCATTTTAAGGAAGAGGAAGCTGAAGAGATGTTCCCTGAGGGTGTTACTTTTCTTCCATGGGTCCTTATAACCTGGTAAAGGGAAATAAATTTGTTAACAAACATGCATTCAAGAAACATTTGAGGGCCTACTGTGTGAAGCATAAACACCAGGTTAAGTTAAGTGGTTCAAACAACTTAAAGATTAGTGTGGAGTGAATTCATCATAAGAAGACCAATTTTCCTATGTTCATCTATGGAAGAGTTATGAAGGGTGAAGGAACTACATTCACTCGAAAAAGTTCTGTAAAGAGCAAGATGACAAGAATTATAAG
>NW_020629018.1:0-638 GCF_003573695.1 Papaver somniferum
CCAGGTCTTGGCTTTATCTCTCAAGGAAAAGGGAAACATCTTAAGTTTCAAGACTTCATCAGTAAGGTCTTTTATTCTAATTGTCCCGCAAATTTCCTCAAAGTCCCTAATATGAAAATAAGGGTTCTCATCATCTTTCCCTAAGAATATAGGGATCATCTGAAGAAATACTAGGTTTTATCTCGAAATTAGCCGTAGTGGATGGAAATTTAATGCTAGAGGCTCGGGTAGACCTAGTAGGGAACATGTATCTTTCAAAGTTGCCATCACTGGCACAACCGAAGTACTAGGGGTACTTTCCTCATGGAGAGACATATTCTAAAAACTAAAGTTTCCAAAAACAGGGCTCTCAAAAGAAGAGTCTTCGAGCTCCCCGCTTTCACAAGAAGAACTTCTAGGCTCGTCACTAATCAAACGGCGAAAAGTATTTCTTTTCCAAGCCCTTTCGGGCATACATTAGAAAAAAAAAATCCTAAAGGAAGGGGGGTTCTAAGCAAACACACAGCAGGCTGACTCCACCAAAACAAACCTAAAGATTTCTAGCAAACAAAAAGCATGATGGCTCCACTTAGATTGTTTCTAGACCAGCTTCTAATCTTTCGAAAAGGAATTCGTTACAATCTGAGCAAACCTCTCTG
>NW_020629019.1:0-609 GCF_003573695.1 Papaver somniferum
AATATCTTGGGATGGTATCTTACCATTTAGGAAAAAGTGATCATGGTCGTTGGATCAGCTGAACGGTACCCCTACTACTTTTAGTACCCAATTGTATAAATCATGGTTCTAACCGATAAAATAAATTTGTTTGCGATACAAAGTAGAATATAACAAAAAAGAAAAAGTAATGAAATAAATTAATTAAAAACCGAAGTTTGTTCAACCAAAACTTTATACATGATGTTTGTGATTCAAAACTAGAAGGACTGTCAGCGGCCACAGGAGGTGGGTGGCGGTTTTGGTGGAGAAAGAAATGGCATCATATGGTTTTGTGGTGGCGGAGGCGGTTGCTGAATAGTAATATACTATGTTAATTTCGGGTTTCCACAAAATGGGTAACGTTATAAATTAGAGGATGTGATTGATCGTCTTAGTGATAAAATAAACTCAGTTAAAATACATGAAAGATTAAAAAAAAATCACGTTATATAATTACTTTATTTCTCATTCATTAAATAAGATTCATACAGAGCTTTAGTTGGTAATCGAGCAACGAGCTGGGCACCAACCCCTTTCCGAATAACAACACCTAATCTATGAAAAATAAAACTGCCTAAACTACAACCA
>NW_020629020.1:0-369 GCF_003573695.1 Papaver somniferum
GTTGAACTAAACGTTGTCAAAGAATATGTTTTCATTAATAATTTTTATATTTAGTTAACAGTTCATTATGTCAACGGTTTGACTTACCAGTCTTTGACGGGTCAAGGTATCAACCCTTAATATTTGAAATGTTGGGTACCAAAGCTAGGTGTTGGACATTTGCTGGGTACCAAACGTTAAATAATCCAAGAAAAAATACATACCAACTTAATTTAGATGCAATCATAAAGCCGAAGCTAAATGCAGTCATCAAGGAGTTTTAAGATACAAGATAACCCCTATAAAATTCCACAGCCGCACACCCTGCAAGATATTACCATTAAGCACAAGTTCAAAAGAACTCTCCCCCATTTGATGTCATTCCCGAAA
>NW_020629021.1:0-318 GCF_003573695.1 Papaver somniferum
TTAATATTTCATTCAAATTTTGAAGTCTAGGCTTCATAAACAAGATTTGTATACTTAGAGCAGTTTCGAGTGTACATTCGAAAAATACACACTCGAAAAGACTCGAACGCTATAATTTAATTCAAGAAGTGTCTATTTGGATTGAAAACATGCTAATGATCAGGACATGTTGGTCTATAGACCCACATGATCTTGATACTTTCAGCCAAGTTTTAAAAGCTAGGCCTCATAAACAAGATTTTTCTACTTAGAGAAGTTTCGAGTGTACATTCGAAAAATACACACTCGAAAAGACTCGAACGCTATAATTTAGCTCAA
>NW_020629022.1:0-746 GCF_003573695.1 Papaver somniferum
AATCAAACGTGTAAAAGCACTAATTCGATTTAACCAAGGTTATGATTCATTTGTGACTAGTAGGATATATCACTACAAGCACTACCCACAATTATGCTACTTAGAATCAGGGATAAACAACTATTTCGTATTGAAAACCCTAATATAGCTTTAGAAATTAATGCAAATCGGATTGATTCCGGACTCAATCAAACAAACAATCAAATCATATGAAAATATAAACCATGAATCATAAACAATAAATTATTGAGACAAAACTAATTCATTGAAGCAATATCATGTTGG
Organism: Papaver somniferum; assembly: GCF_003573695.1. Taxonomy (NCBI): domain Eukaryota; kingdom Viridiplantae; phylum Streptophyta; class Magnoliopsida; order Ranunculales; family Papaveraceae; genus Papaver; species Papaver somniferum. Next base: position 286 of record NW_020629022.1, read on the forward strand.
GAAATGAACTTTATCCCATAACCAATAATTGTTATTTAGCTACTCATAGCTATGGAGTTCATCATAATCAATAATCAAACGAAAAAGATGAAAATAAAATAAAAGCAAACCCTAGTCGCCGCTCTCCAATAGTACTCCAAGTAGAAAAATACGTGATCCCCAATGAAGTATAGACTTTCTCTTTTTGTAGCTTTTCCTTTTTCCAAAACTAGGTCTTCAAAGCCCAAAGTCCAATACAAAGATGTCCACCGAGCCCATATGTGAGGAATACCCATGTGAAATATGTCCTAAAAGTAGTCACCGGAAAACTGGTAAAATGGTCGGAACTTAGCCGGAGAAGTGGCCTGAAGAGAGCTCAGGTGACCGGCAAAGTCCATCAGGTCACCGGTAAAACATAACGGTCAAAGGAGTCAGCTCTGAGTCAAGACAACTCAGCTGAGTCAGGGTCTAACTTGTCATGG
>NW_020629023.1:0-727 GCF_003573695.1 Papaver somniferum
TAAGTTAACGCATATTAAGTTCAACATTTTTATGAACTTTTTCTTTTTGTGTTGGCTTTGTCTTTCTATTTGATTCAAGATAGATGAAATTTGTTAGGATTTGGATTAGTTCTGCATGGTCTTTCAGCCTTCTTCTATTGTGAAATTTGACTTGCTTCATATTTTCTTGAATCAATGTACATAGAAATGCAATTTTTACTAGACGTATTGCCTTAGAACATATTAATTGTGATTACAATACATTTCTCAAACTTTTTCTGTTATAGATGAGTTTATCTAGTTTACAATTTAGTCTCAGAAATCAATTTTCGACTTATAACGAAATGTGTAGAATTTTTTGAGTTAACGTGTATAAAATTCATCATTTTTATGAACTCTTTCTTTTTGTGTTGGCTTTGTCTTTCTATTTGATTTAAGATAGATGATATTTGTTAGGATTTGGATTAGTTCTGCATGGTCATTCATCCTTCTTCTATTGTGAAATTTGACTTCCTTCATATTTTCTTGAATCAATGTACATAGAAATGCAATTTTTACTAGACGTATTGCATTAGAACATATTAATTGTAATTACAATACATTTTAAAACTTTTTTGTTAAAGATGACTTTATCTAGTTTACAATTTAATCTCAGAAATAACTTTCTGACTTATAACGAAATGTGTAAACTTTTTTGAGTTAACATTTATTAAATTCAACATTTTTATGAACTCTTTCTTTTTGTGTT
>NW_020629024.1:0-558 GCF_003573695.1 Papaver somniferum
CTAATACAAGTTATATCGGGCAGTCTTATCCTTGACACACGTTTCGACCCATGCACATGCGCGTGTACCAAGCACCAAGTCCGTGTCTACTTGAAATTATTTTTTGCAAGTTTTTAACTTGATAAATAATTTATTTAAGAGTTTTATTTATGGAAAAAATTCCTTTTTTGTGTTTAATTGTTTTACAAGAAACAAAACTCGTTTTATAAGAAAAACCTCAACCTAACTTGATTTGCAAGTTAATTTTCCTATAAATACAACTCGAAAATATCTTTTCAAAACACACAAGCAGCGACCATTTCTAGGTCTACTTTTCTTCATCTTCTTGCTTTTATTTTTGTGCGGCGTTTTACTTCCATCCCCGTTTCTGAGTTTAAGAGTGGGTAACTTGTATTATGCTAATACAAGTTATATCGGGCAGTCTTTTCCTGGACACACGTTTCGACCCATGCCCATGCGCGTGTACCAAGCACCAAGTCCGTGTCTACTTGAAATTATTTTTTCCAAGTTTTTAACTTGATAAATAATTTATATAAGAGTTTTATTTATGGAAAAAAA
>NW_020629025.1:0-294 GCF_003573695.1 Papaver somniferum
AGGAAGGCTGCGGCCCACGAAACACTAAGTTTTAATTTTGAAAGTTTAATTTGGCCCAGTTGGTTAAGGCCCGACGTTTGTTTTAAAACTTTGGTTTCGAGGTCCACTGTTGAGTGGAAACAAGCCCACAATCGGTTACAAGCTCAGCTGGGTTTAAACCCAGAGTACAAAATACAAGTCCAATGGAAGAATTTAAACAAGCCCACACAAAATAAATACAAGCCCAAAAATTAAACAAACAAGCCCACAAATAAATTATTACAAACCCAAAATAGAAAAATAAAAAGCCCAAAA
>NW_020629026.1:0-2585 GCF_003573695.1 Papaver somniferum
ATATGAAGACACAATCAACATTTTTGGTTTCTATCTACTTCTTTTAGGAAGATGAATGGCAAACTTAGTCAAACACCCCCACACTTCGACGCATTCATAAGAAGGTCATCTACCTATCCATAAATCATATGGAGTTTTATATGATCCCTAAGGGTACCCTATTCAGGATATACTAGTTAACATGACTTCCTCCCCCCACAAGGCCGCAGGTAATCCTGAACTAATCAACATGACAATTATCATCTTCTTAAGGATACAGTTGTTATGTTCAAGGCTTCTAATTGGTTTTGAACTTCAATTTTATACATCTTAAGTCTTCTAATGCATCATCCTTATCCCTAAGCAAGTATACAAGACAGTACCTCGTACAATCATCTACGGAAGTTATAAACCATCTTTTACCACAGTGATTTTAGGTTGAACTCATGTCATCTAGGCCTAACTGAATTAATTCTAAAGGCTTAGAATTACTCTGAACATTTGTGCTAAAAGGTTTTAAATCAAATTTGATTCTTCACAGATTTCACTTTTATGTTCAAAGTCCAAACTAAATTTGGGTACGCAGCCTATGCTATCCAGTTAAGCATTGACTTATAAGTTTACGGTTACAAGCTTACCACATAAAACAATCAATCACATAAAGAAAGCACAAGAATCAACTATGTTCACATCATCAATTTTTTCCGTTAAGCTTATATAGACCCAAAGTCCTATAACTCTTTCTTAAAAAATAACTGCCTTGTTACAACAAGTTTTCCAGATTCAATTAAGATCTTAAATCTTTTTCCATCTACAATAGAACAAGATACAAGATTCTTGCATATGCTTGGAACATGAAAACTTCATTCAATGTGACAGTATTACAGATATGAGCTTCTGCTCGATCTTTTCCTTTTATGCAACCTCTATTGTAGATGAGTTACTCAAAAAGAGTTTCTCGACATACCCTATCCTCTGATAGGAGGTGAACAGGTCTCTGTTTCAACAAACACTCTTGGTGGCTCCAGAGTCCACCTTCTGGTCTCTCACATTGGTTGTTAAAATAACTTCCGACATCATGTGAATAAACTCGTTCTAATTTGTTTCAACTAAATTAGCATTAAATTTCTACTTATTAAGGTTTTATGTTGTCTACATTTTACTACCGTATGGCCCGGAATTTTACAAACATAACAATCACCCTTAATTAAAGTAACGCCGGATTCAGTTTTACGAAACATACCTTTCTTATGAAGACTACGGTTAGAGTTGTGTTTGATATTCCCGCCTTTGTCAGCTTTGGAAGATTTGTGTTCATCCACATGCGCCTGGTAGCCATGTTCCTTTTCAATTTCATGTCACAATCTTCGTTTATACTCTGACCACGGACACGGTAATTTTCCAATCACCTAATACACCACATCTCACAAACCTTAGTTCCGAAACGGAAGATAAAATATGAGTTTTGAAGATAATATCTAGATTTAAAAACTTCGTTTGAACCAGCATATCAAAAAACTCATGATTACCCCATAAAAATACTTTAGTTAACAACAAAAGTTTGCCCGTCAGAATTTTTCAGGAACATTTGTCTGTTTTGTAAAATATCAAAAAAATACTTTTACAACTCCAAAAATTCTGAAATTTTACGTGGGTAACTATCAGGATGTCTACTACGTTGTGTCAAAAGGGTTCATTGAAATTCCTTCTAGGTTAAGAGATAATCTCGAAACTCTACAGCTGACCAAAAAATTATTTTTGTTTTTCACTCCACAATTAACATCCATGATTCACAAACCAACCAACCATTTTCGATTATTACAAATTATAATGTCTTAAGATTGTTGGGTGCAATAATCAAAAACAAGGAAAAATCAAATAAGCAAAAGTTATTGATACTTAGCTCCTTTATAATGGAAGTGATCGATTTGATGAGACGAATGAGCTCCCCATATCTCCGCAACAGCAACAAGGCAAAACTTTGGAAAAACAGAGTGAGTCACGTGTTCAACACGTTGTCCTTAAGACATTAGCGCCCGTCTACACTCAAGAGTGATGCTATAGCCCTCACAGGACGGATATCTCCAGGATAAAACACCCTACTACACCTACTACTAGCATATGTAGTAGATGTTCAACTTGAGCTTGGCAACTCCGAAAAAATCGTTAAGGAAAATCGCGAACTCTTAAAAAACGCTATAAAATATTTTCCCTTAGGGGTCCCTCTAAAATATAGAGCAACCCCTTTCCCATAGATTTTACAAAAGTAGTGAATTTCTTTATATAATGGAATAAAACAATTTAAGAAGAAAAACTCCCCGATGTGGGACTAAAAGGTTTGTATAGTTTCTTAAAACTACTAAAAATTGGAAACTCCACGATGTGAGACTAAAAAGTTTCATTTACAAAATAAAATAATAAATTATAATTTTTTTATTAAAACTTTAAAAAATTATTTTTTTATTAATCGTTTTCCAACATTTATCTCTTAAACTATATCACGGTTTTTCGTAAACTTTATATCGTTGAAAAACATTTTAAAACACCTACATAACAAATATAAACATAACTATCAAATGATACATATTTCTTATAATAACAAAAAA
>NW_020629027.1:0-466 GCF_003573695.1 Papaver somniferum
CCATAAATAAAACTATTAAATAAATTATTTATCAAGTTGAAAACTTGCAAAAAATAATTTCAAGTAGACACGGAATTGGTGCTTGGTACACGCGCATGGGCATGGCTCGAAACATGTATTACAAGTTACCCACTCTTAAACTCCGCAACGGGGATGGAAGTAAAACGCCGCACGAAAATAAAAGCAAGAAGATGAAGAAAAGACCTAGAGATGGTCGCTGCTTGTGTGTTTTGAAAAGAGATTTTTGAATTGTATTTATAGGAAAATTAACTTGTAAATCAAGTTAGGTTTAAGTTTTTTATTATAAAACGAGTTTTGTTTCTTGTAAAACAGTTAAACACAAAAAAGGAATTTTTCCATAAATAAAACTCTTAAATAAATTATTTATCAAGTTGAAATCTTGCAAAAAATAATTTCAAGTAGACACGGAATTGGTGCTTGGTACACGCGCATGGGCATGGGTCGA
>NW_020629028.1:0-559 GCF_003573695.1 Papaver somniferum
TTACAATTAATATGTTCTAAGGCAATACGTCTAGTAAAAATTGCATTTCTATGTACGTCGATTCAAGAAAATATGAAGGAAGTCAAATTTCACAATAGAAGAAGGATGAAAGACCATACATAACTAATCCAAATTCTAACGAATTTCATGTATCTTGAATCTAATAGAAAGACAAAGCCAACACAAAAAGAAAGAGTTCATAAAAATGTTGAATTTAATATAAGTTAATTCAAAAAAGCCTACACACTTCGTTGTAAGTCGGAAATTGATTTCTCAGACTAAATTGTAAACTAGATAAACTCATCTTTAACTGAAAAAGTTCGAAAAATGTATTGTAATTACAATTAATATGTTCTAAGGCAATACGTCTAGTAAAAATTGCATTTCTATGTACGTCGATTCAAGAAAATATGAAGGAAGTCAAATTTCACAATAGAAGAAGGATGAAAGACCATACAAAACTAATCCAAATCCTAACAAATTTCATCTATCTTGAATCAAATAGAAAGACAAAGCCAATACAAAAAGAAAGAGTTCATAAAATTGTTGAATTTTATAT
>NW_020629029.1:0-2160 GCF_003573695.1 Papaver somniferum
CAATCATTATTTACACACTCGGCAGGTTCTTGATAATGAGAAGGTGCATATGCATACTCCTCAGGTGAAATATCAAATGACTCCTCTGTCTCAGCTCTTTTGGTAAGATTCCAAAAAGCTATAAAAGAAGTCAACTCGTTGGAAACCATTATACAAAGTAATTCTCAATAAATCACCTTGCAAAAGCTTTGTGAGAATATCAAGTACTTACTTTAGGCCTGTTGTTGACTCCAATCGCCGCTCTTTAGACTAAGGTACCTAAGAAAAACTCAAATAAGCTACGTAAAAATAACTAAAAGAAAATATAAAAAATAAAAGAAAAATAAGCTATATACAGAAAATAATAACTATGTACAAAATACCAACTACAATATTCTACAACCGCTCCCCGGCAGCGACGCCAAAAATTGGTAGGATTCAAGGAGAACCCTATATGTATATAACCGCAATCGTACGACGTCCAACAAGTAGACAGCGGCAAGTACGAATCGTCCCACAGGGAGCGGTGGAAATACTGTAATCAATATCTCTAATAAAAATTAACCAGAAATTATGTTTTGGGATTTTTATAATTGAAAACGAAATAATAAAATTAAACTAATAAAATGAATTCACAGAGAGAGACGGTAACCAGGGTTTTATGGTATCTACCACTATTTCGTTCAATTACTGAAATGAAATATAATTATGAATATATATATTTATTGTTCGTATTGGCATCACCTATTATATGTATTAGAGTCGCAAATGTCACTGGTATACCCTAAGCATCGCGCATCAAAAGAATAAATCCAAGCATGCACCATCAAATTGCATCAATGATAAAATTATACGAAACTAAAATATTGATTCACAAATGTTATCTAGCTCTTCTAAGCATAACCCATCAAAGAAATTTATCCCAAGCATGGAATATCAAATAATGAGACAAATATAATTTTGAACCTAACAGTTACGCACAAAAGTTATAAGAAACCGGTGAAGCAACAACCTATATTATCATTAAATCAATAAAAAATGTTCAAGAATTAAGTTATTCAGATCATAACGGTCTATTGCTATATAGTCAAATCAAAACAGCCTAATATCCCAAGTGGTTTCAATCCATAAAAACCCTAGTTACAAAAATCTAGCCGAAGATGGCTTTCTCATCCATAAATATATATGAGATTCACAAGAAATCGAATTGAAATTGATAAAAACATCAAACCCTCTTTCGGTATGGGTCTCTGCCGCCGTCGCCTCTTTTTCTTCTTCTGTTCGTCGGCTCTCTAATTTTGATTACTAACATTGACAAACATGCTTGAGATAGAAACGCATGCGAGTTCGACCGAGCAATGCTCTAACAATCTCCCCCTTTTTCAATTTTAGTGACAAAACTATCAATACATATGGAATACAAAAAAGATAAAGAAACTTCAGTAGCTCCTATTCCACATGTCTAATCTTCAACATTCCTCGAAATCTTCGTCACTTCCAAGTACTCCAATGATCCCAAAGGTTGTAAGTTTAGCATCACCGTTGTTGAAGATTCGTAGCTATAACAATGAGAAAACATAGTTCTCGATCATTGTTATACAGTGTCATAGTATTATTACACAGCGTCAAAGTTCAATTGTATCACAACTTCAACAATAATACTATGGTGATATGTATCACTCCCCCTTAGTCAATACTCCATATCACATGGAAACCACTCCCCCTTACATAATGATCCGAAAACCATATGTATTTGTAGTATGAACTACATATTAATTATCCCCCTTTTTGTCAATAAAATTGGCAAAGGTACAAGAACGGTATCATAATGAAATTTCTGAGAGAGACATTTCATGACAAAAGGAAAAAATACATACCAACTAATTTAGATGCAATCATAAAGCCGAATCTAAATGCATTCATCAAGGAGTTTAAAGATACAAGATAACCCCTCTAATATTCCACAACCGCACACCCCTCAAGATATGACCATTAAGCACAAGTTCAAAAGAACTCCCCCCCATTGGATGTCATTCCCGATAGAACAACAAGAGCGACCTTAATTTCAAAAGAAAAGAAGGATTTTATTGGACACCAAAAACCATGAGAATGATTTTCTATATCCAAAAAACTCAACCAAATTAATCACAAGTAAACCCATGATTAATTTAATCGGAATAC
>NW_020629030.1:0-257 GCF_003573695.1 Papaver somniferum
AAAGTGATGGATATATTCAATTATTTTGTGAGACCAGTTACTCTACCATATCTTAAACATAGTGTAGGCCAGTCTTCGACAAACCTCGCCCATCGTAGATGATGGATATTCATAGGATGAAATTGATTTTTTGGGTATATTTATCTATAAACCCTGACAAGACAAGACTCGTCTACCAAGGAAGCTTGGTGGTTTAAAGTCTTGTTTCAACGCCAAGTGTAACCGTATTTTCAATGTTAGAGCACTTCTCGGTCAAA
>NW_020629031.1:0-315 GCF_003573695.1 Papaver somniferum
TTTACACATTTCGTTATAAGTCAGAAATTTATTTCTAAGATTAAATTGTAAACTAGATAAAGTCATCTTTAACAAAAAAATGTTTGAAAATGTATTGTAATTACAATTAATATGTTCTTAGGCAATACATCTAGTAAAAATTGCATTTTTATGTACGTTGATTCAAGAAAATATGAAGGAAGTCAACTTTCACAATAGAAGAAGGATGAAAGACCATGCAGAACTAATCCAAATCCTAACAAATTTCATCTATCTTGAATCAAAAAGAAAGACAAAGCCAACACAAAAAGAAAGAGTTCATAAAAATGTTGAATT
>NW_020629032.1:0-1037 GCF_003573695.1 Papaver somniferum
GGTGGTTACATCTTTGAGCTCAAGAATGAACATTGGGAATGTCTCAAGCATATCATATATTGTTTTTGTACTGCAAGGACATCTTAGGTTGGTTACTCAAGGATGAACATTTTAGCCTTACTCAAGGACATGTTCTTGTAATAATCTTAGTCCTTGGAACATGGGGATTGGGCCAGCCAAATCTCAGAGACTGGTGTGCGTATCATAACATTGTCCCCATTGAATCTTTGGAACAGAAACTTGATTGATATTATGTTAGCACTAGCACCTACAACAATCTTTATCAATCGAGTTGGGTGGCCCTTTCCTATCCCAGGTTTCTCAAAACATAGATCAGCAAGAAGTTACGAGATGTATTCAGCCAGGGATGCTAAGATACATAAGAAATCACAAGATTATGGAAAACAGGCAGCCAAAAAAAATTTGGGCACTAACTACTCTATTGGGCCAGATCATGTGCACTAGTGCATCATCACGGGCTTGAACTAACAGATCTTAGGCCTGTATCAAAGATTCAAAATGTTCACCAATCCAGTCCCATTAAGTTTGTCAAAATCTCCATTACAAGATGTCATAAGTCATTGGATGATGATATCAGTAATCTGAGTTCGAAACTCGCCGACACCAAATTCTTTACTGATAAGAAACATAAAAGAGATGTCAAGATGAATCAAAATTGAGTAACACCAAAAAATGTAAGCTAGATATCGAAATTGATTTACCATGGTTTTCAATATAGTAGATCGGCTATTCCAGATAAAGGATCAGGAAGCTCTAAGTTTTGTTTTCGGTGCATCTCTGTTATTTCTATTTTTGTCTTAGTAAATTGGTATCTGTATGATAAATTCAAACCCATAAGAGGCTTAAGACAGAAGGATCCACTTTTTTCTTATCTATTTGTAATATTCAATGAATTTTTTTTCTAAATTATTGATACCCAGAGGGAGAAAATAAAAAAGACTACGTCGTGTTAAAAATTAGTAAAAATAGTACAAACGTCTCACATCTATTTTTTCCAGACGGTTGTCAGTTATTTA
>NW_020629033.1:0-1247 GCF_003573695.1 Papaver somniferum
TGTTGGCGCAATGCGGAAATGTGATGGGTTTATGGAAATGATTTTGAAAGAGAGGTTGGTTAATTGGAAAGTGAGGCTTTGATTAATATGAAAATGAAAATGTTACAAGAGGTTTGTGTAGCAACTTTGGCTTCCACTAGTTGTTTACAAAGAGGCACTTTGGCTCTTACTCTAACTCTAGCTCTCACTTTACTACTTGGTTACTCACTTGAGTTTTTTTATGATCAAAATGAAACCATGGAGTGCCTATTTATAGGCCTAGTGAAGAAAACTCTAGAAATGAAAATTCTAGAGACTATGATCTACTATGCCTTAAGAGAATTCTAGAGAAAGAATTCTCTAGATTACATGTGACTAAAAAGAAGACTCTAGAGGCCCAAAAACTCTAGAATGTATTGGGCTTTACCTAGTCTAGGGAACTTCAAGATTATTCTAGAATAATGATCACAAATTAATTTTTATTTTTAACATTAAGCAGCGATATGAACTGAAAAAATTCATCAGATATAACAGAATTACTACTATCTTGAAGGAGCAGAGTGGAGAGATTAGAGCAGCGTGGTGCTCCCTTAAGTTCTTTAATTGCATTATTTCCTATCAAACATATTTTCTCTGCTTTCACCCATTCATGGAGCTTCAGTGTGCTTTCTGCTTGTAGCGTCAAATACGTGCTCCTAAGATCTGAAGCTATCGAAACTGCCGAATCACGATTCACTTTTACCTTAAATTCCATCTTTAATCCAAGTTGAGCACCAGTTTCAAGCAATCCTGCATGTTTAAGACGTCTGATTACATCATAACCTTCATTTTCAACTTTCACCGGATCATCAACGTTATCCAACAATCCTTCACCTGCCCAAACTCCAATGATGTCTGTTTTTTTCGATTAAAAAGTCTTTTGGATACAGCAAGCATCATAAGAAACACGAATTTAACTTTATCTCCCATAACTGTGTTCACAAAATGTGGAGGAAAGAATTACTAGATTTCAATTTTATCTCATCCTGAAAACACAAGAAATTTAATATTTTAGAACTATTAATGTCCAGGGAATTAATGAACAAAAATTTACTTCTACTAATTTTCCTGTGACAGACCTTTCTTTAATCCACCCTACAAATCAGAACAAACCCGAAAATCCCTAAAATTCGAAGTTAACTAAACAATGTATAAAAATCAAACATAAACCCATGCTTAAATTGTAAGTATCACTCAACCCTAATTGACACCAAATTTTAAAAAAAAAA
>NW_020629034.1:0-351 GCF_003573695.1 Papaver somniferum
AAAGAAGGAAACGCGAGTCTATTACCAAGAATGTCAAACGCTGTTGTAGGCACTTCGTATGGCAGCAAAGAGAAAGTAATCGCAGAAGATCACCAAAAGCAAGTAGCAATGAGTAGCAGAGACCAAGAAATGTATGAGAGAGAATATAGAGAGAGGCAATACAATAATCATGGAGGAAACAACAAAGTTGAAAGATTTGATACTCAAGGAGAAGGATACATGGGAAATAGGAGATATTATAATCAAGGCACGAACAACAGAGTCCATGATGAAGTCAGGATGCCACCTCTCAATACAACAGCGGAAAATATTTGGGAAACAATTATACTAATGGAAGAAATACTTGTGCCC
>NW_020629035.1:0-474 GCF_003573695.1 Papaver somniferum
AAAAATTTCAGAAGAACTTACGGTTGGTAATTAGCTAGTCACCAACCGTAACTGTATGTTACGTTTCGTGAAGTATCCAATACCAACCATAACTAGTTCAATTTGGGGAAAAACCCAATCGTATTACCAGTTACGGTTGGTAGAAAATTTTCGAGACGAACCGTAAGTCCAGTACGGTTGGATATCTCCTTCAGTGGTTACCAACCGTAACTCATCATGTTCATGGCAGTATTTACTGCACTCTTTACGGATGGTAATGTGTAAATCGAGACAACCGTAACTTGGTTACGGTTTGTTATCTGTGTTTTTACCAACCGTATATTTCTCTGTCTGTTTTCATTTTTATTTCACCTTATTTACGGTTTGTTACTGGAGGACCATTATCAACCGGAGTTAAATTACGGTTTCTAAATGATTGTAGTTACCAACCGTATCTCTGTTACGGTTGGTGTTTCCTATGTCGTGTCCAACGTA
>NW_020629036.1:0-499 GCF_003573695.1 Papaver somniferum
TATCTCATACTATAAAATTTCATCTTTCTCATACCCCTAATTACCATGTCTACTCAATGCCTCAAAATCATTTGTTGACATCTCCTAAAATTGTTTGAAAATGGTTACCCAAATCATTTCCAAATTGGGCCCAAAATTCTTTCACTAACATTGTTATAAACTTTCATAGCCAGTTAAATCTTGATCAATCCTCAGTCCCCTTTTGGATATTCATTTCCACATACAACTTAACTTTTTTCCCCTTCAAGTCTAACTGTTGTTGATGCTATTGTATGTTGTATACAAGATTTTGGTGCTACAGCTTCGTACGCAGTATGTTGTAATTATAAGAAGCGTTTTTTTCTCTTTAACTGGCTAATTTGAAACCTACGCCGTGTCCCTTGTTATGAGCAAAAGGGTGTTATAACTTAAAACCCATGCGGTGGTTCTAAAATTGGGATCCCATAATGATGATACACTGCCAAAAATGACACTTTAAAAAAAAAAAAAAAAAAAAAAA
>NW_020629037.1:0-748 GCF_003573695.1 Papaver somniferum
TTAGAGTTGGAAAGAAGTGCATTACACTTAGATATTTCTTCATTGGATTCTTCCTCCGGAATATCATCAAGAGTGGAGACATAAGCTTTGTTGCACTTTTGATTTCTTCTGCTGGGACAGTGTTTTTCCATATGTCTGAATCAACGACACTTGAAGCATTGTACTTCATCATTGCCCTTTTTATGGCAAACTGATAGTGTATCAAGAACATGTTTATCAATAGATAAGATGTCCTTCATTCGTTGCACTAGAAGCACAATAGTTGAGTCAATCTCCTTTTCAACATATACCTTGTCCTCTTGGCAACATTTCTTAGTTTCATTCTTCAGCAGAATTTCTCTATCAAAGATCTTTAACTTTCCTACGAGAGAACTTCTTGAAAGTAGAGAAAGATCATTACCTTCTATTATGGCATGTTTCTTAGACTCGTATCTGGATGGTAACGATCTGAGAATTTTGCATACTATTTCTTTTTGAGGTATAGCCTTTCCAAAAAATAAAGATGCATTGGCAATCTCAGAAATTTTAGAATTAAACTTCTCCAAAGTATCGTTATCATCCATTTTGAGATGTTCCCATTCAGATGAAAGGGAAAGAAGTCTAGCTTCTTTTTCAGATTCATCTTCCTCGAATACGCTCTCAAGAATATCCCATGCCTCTTTAGAAGTTCTACAGGTCGGCACATGATGTAGAAGATCATGACTAACTACATGTATGATGGCATTCAAACCATCCGAATTCTTCTTTG
>NW_020629038.1:0-514 GCF_003573695.1 Papaver somniferum
TTACTACTTAGATGCTTTCAGCAGTTATCCGCTCCGCACTTGGCTACCCAGCGTTTACCGTGGGCACGATAACTGGTACACCAGAGGTGCGTCCTTCCCGGTCCTCTCGTACTAGGGAAAGATCCTAACCTCCGAAGACATGATCCATAGTAAAGAAGTAGACATGGTACGAATGGGATTATACCAAAGGAAACCATAAATTTCATACACAATAGAGGTCCTTTTTTCAATAGTGATATGGGGTTTTTCCATTCCTCCGGGTTCAATCGGAACATAGTAATCTATACTTTCATACTTTCTTTTTCTATATGGAAAGGTCCTTTTTTCTGGAGAAGTCTTCGCAAAGGATTCAATTTAATTAACCCCATCTTTTATTCTATGAGCAAAAGAATTTATACAGAAAATGAAGAAAAAAACGCTTTTCTTTAATCTGCATCTTCAACAGAACAGATTGTTCAAGACGATCAATCATGAAAGATTCAACCTTTCTCGACCAACTAAGCTAAAAACACCT
>NW_020629039.1:0-969 GCF_003573695.1 Papaver somniferum
TTTCTTATAAGATTATATCTAAGATGCTTGCAAGTAGACTTCAATGTGTACTGCATAAGATTATCTTCCCTTCTCAAACTGCTTTTTTATCTGGTAGACTTATCCATGATAACATCATTATTGCTCATGAGCTTATACATTCCATGAAAAAAACTAAAGCTATGTATAGTTGTGTAGCTATTAAGCTTGATATGTCAAAATCTTTTGACAGAGTGGAGTGGTGTTTTCTTATTGGTAGTCTGAAAAAACTAGGGTTCTCTGAAGCTTGGTGCAACATGATTGAACAATGCATTTCTACAGTGTCTACTTCCATTCTTCTCAATGGATCTCCAGGTAATGTTTACTATCCTCAAAGGGGATTAAGGCAGGGTGACCCCTTATTCCCTTATCTTTTTATCCTATGTATGGAATCTTTTTCAAGAAGTTTGAGAACTGCTGAAAATAATGATCTCATTCATCGTTTTAAATCCAACAAGAATTGTTCTCCTATATCACATTTATTCTTTACTGATGATTGTATTATTTTCATAAAGGCTAGAAGTAAAGATGCTAGGAATTTGTCTACTCTAATAGAACAATTCAAAAATTCTCAGGGCAGGCTATGAATTTTGACAAGTCAGCATTAATTAGCTTTCAGCTCTAAGGTTCATAGTAATGTGAAAATTGATATTTCCAATATCCTTAGAATAAGAAGAATGTCATTAAATGAAAAATATTTAGGAGTTCCCCTTCTCTTACAAAAGAGAAAATATGAGTCTTTTGCCTATCTCCTAGATAGTTATAAGAATAAACGACACATCTGGGATGATATCTTCCTTTCTCCTCATGGTAGAACTATTATGAGCCAAGCAGTCTTAGGCAACTTAGCTAATCACCATCTAGCTGTTTTTCCTATGCCCAAAGAATTAACTTCCAAAATGGACAGTATATATATGAACTTATGGTGGGGAAAAAAAGATAATGAGAAAG
>NW_020629040.1:0-1829 GCF_003573695.1 Papaver somniferum
ATACACTAACAATCTAAAGAGTTGAGGATCAACCCAAAAGACAAAGTGTAGAGGTTTCAACAGCTTCACACAAATATAACAGGAAAGAAACGCAAGTGAAACTGTGAAACAAAATGAGCTACCCCCAAACCTGGATTTTTCAACGGATAAAATTTTGGAAACAAAATCTCGCAGTTTTGGGGGTTCATCATGCACAAGGTCTAGCTCGAAATGAACTGTGCTAGGGACGGGCAAACATGCTAATTCCAACTGTGGTTCCTCAAATGTATTATACTTAGAAGCAAAATAGTCCAAGAGGACTTGGGAAGCACACAGTTCCAAACCTAGGTTGGGCATTCTCAGAAAAATTGGTTTGACAATATCGGTACAAACCAAATCTAGGTTGGATGGAAGGCCATCAGATTGTGACTTATGTAGGAAGATAGGCACATCATTATTAATCACATCAACATCTCCTAAGTCTTCAACAAGTGTCACAACATGCTCACAATCATCAAACAAATTGGCAAGATCACAATCAGAGTCATCAACATCATCAACAGATTCATTCTCATGCATCGGCAAATCAGGAGAAATATCACAATGTGACCTAGGTAGAGAATCAGACACATCAAATATATTTTCATGCATATTAGTGTCTACAGAAGATTCAATTATTCCTATGTCATGCTCATCTTCGCAGAATAATTGTACGAATCCCATGTCAATATCAAAATCATATGAATTACAATGAGTATTAGAAAGAACAACATGCATGAAGGTCGAGGGCGAGAAGCCATATGTTTTTGAACCAACAGGTTCCACAATATTTTCATGTTCTTCTAACATATCATCATAATCATCATCATGGTAGCATGCATATTGGTCCTCATTAACAGTGGTGGTGTCATTAGTCGATTCATGTTCCTCTAAATTAGGTTCATATTCAACATTATTTACATGAATGGGACTAGACACTTCCTTAGGGACAACATACATTTTCTCATGAATTTCCTCCTTTTGTAGGTGAAGCAAAATCTGATCTAAATATGCATGAATTCGTGATGTAGATCTATCAAAGTCTTGCTTACTGAGTCTTAAAGCTTCCGTGGTGGAGTCTAAATTCATGGGAGTACCAAATTCTTCATGTTCAAATTGTGGTGAATGGTACATGTGTGCATGGTCATTAGGGTTTACAAAATATTGATCGCAACTCTCAAAGGATTGATTATGGTCCCAATGACTACCGTTCTCACAATTTATGGGCATTTCATACCTTGGATTTTCTCTAGATTGCCTAAAATTATGTAAAATATGAAAATTCTCAACAGGGTGGTCTAAACTATCACATGCAGGACATGCATAGATTTCAGGTTGCCTAAGAAAATTCGATGTGACAGATTCCTCATGTGATTGCATTTCTAAAGCTGCGATTCGAGCTTCTAATTGATCCATAAGTGATGATTGTGTGAGTGAGGCTCTAGCAGAATGTTCATTTTCACGTTGCGATGAATGATGCATGTATGAATAGTCATTAGGGTTCATGTATTGCGGCTCGGGACTTTGAAAATGTCCATAATAATTCCTATGACTATTGACATCATGGTCCGTGGAAGGTTCATAACGTGAAGTTTGTCCATATGCAAGTTCTCTAAGGGATTTGTTGTACTCCCCAACTGTAGAAAAAGATCTATTCATGATTGGCTCAAAAGCTAAGTAAAGAATGTACAAAGCTCAGAATTTGGTTTTTAAAGGGTTTGGATTTTTGGGAAAAATTTGGTTTTGGTGGGATAAAAGAAAAAAAAATTTGGTTGTTAATGTGGGAGCAAAATAAAATTTGGTTTTAAAAT
>NW_020629041.1:0-86683 GCF_003573695.1 Papaver somniferum
TTCGAATGTACACTCGAAACTGCTCTAAGTAGAAAAATCTTGTTTATGTGGCCTAGACTTAAAAATTTGGATAAAATATCAAGATCATGTGGGTCTATAGACCAACATGTCCTCATCATTATCATGTTTCCAATCAAAATAGATACCTCTTGAACTAAATTATAGCGTTCGAGTCTTTTCGAGTGTGTATTTTTCGAATGTACACTCGAAACTGCTCTAAGTAGACAAATCTTGTTTATGAGGCCTAGATTTCAAAATTTTGCTAAAATATCAAGATCATCTGGATCTATAGACCAACATGTCCTGATCATTAGAATGTTTCCAATAAAAATAGAAACCTGTTGATCTAAATTATAGCGTTCGAGTCTTTTCGAGTGTGTATTATTCGAATGTACACTCGAAACTGCTCTAAGTAGAAAATCCGTATTTATGAGGCCTAGGCTTCAAAACTTGGATAAAATATCAAGATCATGTAGGTCTATAGACCAACGTGTCCTGATAATTAGCATGTTTTCAATCAAAATAGACACCTATTGAGCTAAATTATAGCGTTCGAGTCTTTTCGAGTGTGAATTTTTCGAATGTACACTCGAAACTGCTCTAAGTAGAAAAATCTTGTTTATGTGGCCTAGACTTCAAAATTTGGCTAAAATATCAAGATCATGTGGGTCTATAGACCAACATGTCCTGATCATTAGCATGTTTTCAATCAAAATAGACACCTCTTGAGATAAATTATAGCATTCGAGTCTTTTCGAGTGTGTATTTTTCAAATGTACACTCGAAACTGCTCTAAGTAGACAAATCTTGTTTATGGGGCCTAGATTTCAAAATTTAGCTAAAATATCAAGATCATATGGATCTATAGACCAACATGTCCTGATCATTAGCATGTTTCCAATCAAAATAGACACCTCTTGAGTTAAATTATAGCGTTCTAGTCTTTTCGAGTGTGTATTTTTCGAATGTACACTCGAAACTTCTCTAAATAGAAAATTCGTGTTTATGAGGCCTAGGCTTCAAAACTTGGCTAAAATATCAAGATCATGTGGGTCTATAGACCAACATGTCCTGATAATTAACATGTTTTCAATCAAAATAGACACCTCTTGAGCTAAATTATAGCGTTCGAGTCTTTTCGAGTGTGTATTTTTCGAATGTACACTCGAAACTTCTCTAAGTAGAAAAATCTTGTTTATGTGGCCTAGACTTCAAAATTTGGCTAAAATATCAAGATCATGTGGGTCTGTAGACCAACATGTCCTGATCAATAGCATGTTTTCAATCAAAATAGACACCTCTTGAGATAAATTATAGCATTCGAGTCTTTTCGAGTGTGTATTTTTCGAATGTACACTCGAAACTGCTCTAAGTAGACAAATCTTGTTTATGAGGCCTGGATTTCAAAAATTTTCTAAAATATCAAGATCATCTGGATCTATAGACCAACATGTCCTGATCATTAGCATGTTTCCAATAAAAATAGAAACCCGTTGATCTAAATTATCGCGTTCGAGTCTTTTCGAGTGTGTATTATTCGAATGTACACTCGAAACTGCTCTAAGTAGAAAATCCGTGTTTATGAGGCCTAGGCTTCAAAACTTGGATAAAATATCAAGATCATGTAGGTCTATAGACCAACATGTCCTGATAATTAGAATGTTTTCAATCAAAATAGACACCTCTTGAGCTAAATTATAGCGTTCGAGTCTTTTCGAGTGTGTATTTTTCGAATGTACACTCGAAACTGCTCTAAGTAGAAAAATCTTGTTTATGTGGCCTAGAATTAAAAATTTGGATAAAATATCAAGATCATGTGGGTCTATAGACCAACATGTCCTGATCATTAGCATGTTTCCAATCAAAATAGATACCTCTTGAACTAAATTATAGCGTTCGTGTCTTTTCGAGTGTGTTTTTTTCGAATGTACACTCGAAACTGCTCTAAGTAGACAAATCTTGTTTATGAGGCCTAGATTTCAAAATTTTGCTAAAATATCAAGATCATCTGGATCTATAGACCAACATGTCCTGATCATTAGAATGTATCCAATAAAAATAGAAACCTGTTGATCTAAATTATAGCGTTCGAGTCTTTTCGAGTGTGTATTATTCGAATGTACACTCGAAACTGCTCTAAGTAGAAAATCCGTATTTATGAGGCCTAGGCTTCAAAACTTGGATAAAATATCAAGATCATGTAGGTCTATAGACCAACATGTCCTGATAATTAGCATGTTTTCAATCAAAATAGACACCTCTTGAGCTAAATTATAGCGTTCGAGTCTTTTCGAGTGTGTATTTTTCGAATGTACACTTGAAACTGCTCTAAGTAGAAAAATCTTGTTTATGTGGCCTAGACTTAAAAATTTGGATAAAATATCAAGATCATGTGGGTCTATAGACCAACATGTCCTGATCATTAGCATGTTTCCAATCAAAATAGATACCTCTTGAACTAAATTATAGCGTTCGAGTCTTTTCGAGTGTGTTTTTTTCGAATGTACACTCGAAACTGCTCTAAGTAGACAAATCTTGTTTATGAGGCCTAGATTTCAAAATTTTGCTAAAATATCAAGATCATCTGGATCTATAAACCAACATGTCCGGATCATTAGAATGTTTCCAATAAAAATAGAAACATGTTGATCTAAATTATAGCGTTCGAGTCTTTTCGAGTGTGTATTATTCGAATGTACACTCGAAACTGCTCTAAGTAGAAAATCCGTGTTTATGAGGCCTAGGCTTCAAAACTTGAATAAAATATCAAGATCATGTGGGTCTATAGACCAACATGTCCTGATAATTAGCATGTTTTCAATCAAAATAGACACCTCTTGAGCTAAATTATAGCGTTCGAGTCTTTTCGAGTGTGAATTTTTCGAATGTACACTCGAAACTGCTCTAAGTAGAAAAATCTTGTTTATGTGGCCTAGACTTCAAAATTTGGCTAAAATATCAAGATCATGTGGGTCTATAGACCAACATGTCCTGATCATTATCATGTTTTCAATCAAAATAGACACCTCTTGAGATAAATTATAGCATTCGAGTCTTTTCGAGTGTGTATTTTTCGAATGTACACTCGAAACTGCTCTAAGTAGACAAATCTTGTTTATGGGGCCTAGATTTCAAAATTTAGCTAAAATATCAAGATCATCTGGATCTATAGACCAACATGTCCTGATCATTAGCATGTTTCCAATCAAAATAGACACCTCTTGAGTTAAATTATAGCGTTCTAGTCTTTTCGAGTGTGTATTTTTCGAATGTACACTCGAAACTTCTCTAAATAGAAAATTCGTGTTTATGAGGCCTAGGCTTCAAAACTTGGCTAAAATATCAAGATCATGTGGGTCTATAGACCAACATGTCCTGATAATTAACATGTTTTCAATCAAAATAGACACCTCTTGAGCTAAATTATAGCGTTCGAGTCTTTTCGAGTGTGTATTTTTTCGAATGTACACTCGAAACTTCTCTAAGTAGAAAAATCTTGTTTATGTGGCCTAGACTTCAAAATTTGGCTAAAATATCAAGATCATGTGGGTCTGTAGACCAACATGTCCTGATCAATAGCATGTTTTCAATCAAAATAGACACCTCTTGAGATAAATTATAGCATTCGAGTCTTTTCGAGTGTGTATTTTTCGAATGTACACTCGAAACTGCTCTAAGTAGACAAATCTTGTTTATGAGGCCTGGATTTCAAAAATTTTCTAAAATATCAAGATCATCTGGATCTATAGACCAACATGTCCTGATCATTAGCATGTTTCCAATAAAAATAGAAACCCGTTGATCTAAATTATAGCGTTCGAGTCTTTTCGAGTGTGTATTATTCGAATGTACACTCGAAACTGCTCTAAGTAGAAAATCCGTATTTATGAGGCCTAGGCTTCAAAACTTGGATAAAATATCAAGATCATGTAGGTCTATAGACCAACATGTCCTGATAATTAGCATGTTTTCAATCAAAATAGACACCTCTTGAGCTAAATTATAGCGTTCGAGTCTTTTCGAGTGTGAATTTTTCGAATGTACACTCGAAACTGCTCTAAGTAGAAAAATCTTGTTTATGTGGCCTAGACTTCAAAATTTGGCTAAAATATCAAGATCATGTGGGTCTATAGACCAACATGTCCTGATCATTAGCATGTTTTCAATCAAAATAGACACCTCTTGAGATAAATTATAGCATTCGAGTCTTTTCGAGTGTGTATTTTTCAAATGTACACTCGAAACTGCTCTAAGTAGACAAATCTTGTTTATGGGGCCTAGATTTCAAAATTTAGCTAAAATATCAAGATCATCTGGATCTATAGACCAACATGTCCTGATCATTAGCATGTTTCCAATCAAAATAGACACCTCTTGAGTTAAATTATAGCGTTCTAGTCTTTTCGAGTGTGTATTTTTCGAATGTACACTCGAAACTTCTCTAAATAGAAAATTCGTGTTTATGAGGCCTAGGCTTCAAAACTTGGCTAAAATATCAAGATCATGTGGGTCTATAGACCAACATGTCCTGATAATTAACATGTTTTCAATCAAAATAGACACCTCTTGAGCTAAATTATAGCGATCGAGTCTTTTCGAGTGTGTATTTTTCGAATGTACACTCGAAACTGCTCTAAGTAGAAAAATCTTGTTTATGTGGCCTAGACTTCAAAATTTGGCTAAATTAACAAGATCATGTGGGTATGTAGACCAACATGTCCTGATCATTAGCATGTTTCCAATAAAAATAGACACCGGTTGAGCTAAATTATAGCGTTCGAGTCTTTTCGAGTGTGTATTATATGAATGTACACTCGAAACTGCTCTAAGTAGAAAATTCGTGTTTATGAGGCCTAGCCTTCAAAACTTGGATAACATATCAAGATCATGTGGGTCTATAGACCAACATGTCCTGATCAATAGCATGTTTTCAATCAAAATAGACACCTCTTGAGCTAAATTATAGTGTTCGAGTCTTTTCGAGTGTGTATTTTTCGAATGTACACTCGAAACTGCTCTAAGTAGAAAAATCTTGTTTATGTGGCCTAGACTTCAAAATTTGGCTAAAATATCAAGATCATGTGGGTCTATAGACCAACATGTCCTGATAATTAGCATGTTTTCTATCAAAATAGACACCTCTTGAGCTAAATTATAGCGTTCGAGTGTTTTCGAGTGTGTATTTTTCGAATGTACACTCGAAACTGCTCTAAGTAGAAAAATCTTGTTTATGTGGCCTAGACTTCAAAATTTGGCTAAAATATCAAGATCTTGTGTGTCTATAGACCAACATGTCCTGATCATTAGCATGTTTCCAATCAAAATAGACACCTCTTGAGCTAAATTATAGCGTTCTAGTCTTTTCGAGTGTGTATTTTTCGAATGTACACTCGAAACTGCTCTAAGTAGAAAAATCTTGTTTATGTGGCCTAGACTTCAAAATTTGGCTAAAATATCAAGATCTTGTGTGTCTATAGACCAACATGTCCTGATCATTAGCATGTTTCCAATCAAAATAGACACCTCTTAAGCTAAATTATAGCGTTCTAGTCTTTTCGAGTGTGTATTTTTCGAATTTACACTCGAAACTGCTCTAAGTAGAAAATTTGTGTTTATGAGGCCTAGGCTTCAAAACTTGGCAAAAATATCAAGATCATGTGGGACTATAGACCAACATGTCCTGATAATTAGCATGTTTTCAATCAAAATAGACATCTCTGGAGCTAAATTATAGCGTTCGAGTCTTTTCGAGTGTGTATTTTTTGAATGTACACTTGAAACTGCTCTAAGTAGAAAAATCTTGTTTATGTGGCCTAGACTTCAAAATTTGGATAAAATATCAAGATCATGTGAGTCTATAGACCAACATGTCCTGATCAATAGCATGTTTTCAATCAAAATAGACACCTCTTGAGCTAAATTATAGCGTTCGAGTCTTTTCGAGTGTGTATTTTTCGAATGTACACTCGAAACTGCTCTAAGTAGAAAAATCTTGTTTATGTGGCCTAGACTTCAAAATTTGGCTAAAATATCAAGATCATGTGGGTCTATAGACCAACATGTCCTGATCATTAGCATGTTTCCAATCAAAATAGACACCTCTTGAGATAAATTATGGCGTTCGAGTCTTTTCGAGTGTGTATTTTTCGAATGTACACTCGAAACTGCTCTAAGTAGAATATCCGTGTTTATGAAGCCTAGGCTTCAAAACTTGGATAAAATATCAAGATCATGTGGGTCTATAGACCAACATGTCCTGATAATTAGCATGTTTTCAATCAAAATAGACACCTCTTGAGCTAAATTATAGCGTTCGAGTCTTTTCGAGTGTGTATTTTTCGAATGTACACTCGAAACTGCTCTAAGTAGAAAAATCTTGTTTATGTGGCCTAGACTTCAAAATTTGGCTAAAATATCAAGATCATGTGGGTCTATAGACCAACATGTCCTGATCATTAGCATGTTTCCAATCAAAATAGACATCTCTTGAGCTAAATGATAACGTTCGAGTCTTTTCGAGTGTGTATTATTTGAATGTACACTCGAAACTGCTCTAAGTAGAAAATTCGTGTTTATGAGGCCTAGCCTTCAAAACTTGGCTAATATATCAAGATCATGTGGGTATATAGACCAACATGTCCTGATCAATAGCATGTTTTCAATCAAAATAGACACCTCTTGAGCTAAATTATAGCGTTCGAGTCTTTTCGAGTGTGTATTTTTCGAATGTACACTCGAAACTGCTCTAAGTAGAAAAATCTTGTTTATGTGGCCTAGACTTCAAAATTTGGCTAAAATATCAAGATCATGTGGGTCTATAGACCAACATGTCCTGATCAATAGCATTTTTCAATCAAAATAGACACCTCTTGAGATAAATTATAGCGTTCGAGTCTTTTCGAGTGTGTATTTTTCGAATGTACACTCGAAACTGCTCTAAGTAGAAAAATCTTGTTTATGTGGCCTAGACTTCAAAATTTGGCTAAAATATCAAGATCATGTGGGTCTATAGACCAACATGTCCTGATCATTAGCATGATTCCAATCAATATAGACACCTCTTGAGCTAAATTATAGCGTTCGAGTCTTTTCGAGTGTGTATTTTTCGAATGTACACTCGAAACTGCTCTAAGTAGAAAAATCTTGTTTATGTGGCCTAGACTTCAAAATTTGGCTAAAATATCAAGATCATGTGGGTCTATAGACCAACATGTCGTGATAATTAGCATGTTTTCAATCAAAATAGACACCTCTTGAGCTAAATTATAGCGTTCGAGTCTTTTCGAGTGTGTATTTTTCGAATGTACACTCGAAACTGCTCTAAGTAGAAAAATCTTGTTTATGTGGCCTAGACTTCAAAATTTGGCTAAAATATCAAGATCATGTGGGTCTATAGACCAACATGTCCTGATAATTAGCATGTTTTCAATCAAAATAGACATCTCTTGAGCTAAATTATAGCGTTCTAGTCTTTTCGAGTGTGTATTTTTCGAATGTACAGTCGAAACTTCTCTAAGTAGAAAATTTGTGTTTATGAGGCCTAGGATTCAAAACTTGGCAAAAATATCAAGATCATGTGGGTCTATAGACCAACATGTCCTGATAATTAGCATGTTTTCAATCAAAATAGACACCTCTTGAGCTAAATTATAGCGTTCGAGTCTTTTCGAGTGTGTATTTTTCGAATGTACACTCGAAACTGCTCTAAGTAGAAAAATCTTGTTTATGTGGCCTAGACTTCAAAATTTGGCTAAAATATCAAGATCATGTGGGTCTATAGACCAACATGTCCTGATAATTAGCATGTTTTCAATCAAAATAGATACCTCTTGAGCTAAATTATAGCGTTCGAGTCTTTTCGAGTGTGTATTTTTCGAATGTACACTCGAAACTGCTCTAAGTAGAAAAATCTTGTTTATGTGGCCTAGACTTCAAAATTTGGCTAAAAAATCAAGATCATCTGGGTCTATAGACCAACATGACCTGATAATTAGCATGTTTTCAATCAAAATAGACACCTCTTGAGCTAAATTATAGCGTTCGAGTCTTTTCGAGTGTGTATTTTTCGAATGTACACTCGAAACTGCTCTAAGTAGAAAAATCTTGTTTATGTGGCCTAGACTTCAAAATTTGGCTAAAATATCAAAATCATGTGGGTCTATAGACCAACATGTCATGATCATTAGCATGTTTTCAATCAAAATAGACACCTCTTGAGCTAAATTATAGCGTTCGAGTCTTTTCGAGTGTGTATTTTTCGAATGTACACTCGAAACTGCTCTAAGTAGAAAAATCTTGTTTATGTGGCCTAGACTTAAAAATTTGGCTAAAATATCAAGATCATGTGGGTCTATAGACCAACATGTCATGATAATTAGTATGTTTTCAATCAAAATAGACACCTCTTGAGCTAAATTATAGCGTTCGAGTCTTTTCGAGTGTGTATTTTTCGAATGTACACTCGAAACTGCTCTAAGTAGAAAAATCTTGTTTATGTGGCCTAGACTTCAAAATTTGGCTAAAATATCAAGATCATGTTGGTCTATAGACCAACATGTCCTGATCATTAGCATGTTTCCAATCAAAATAGACACCTCTTGAGCTAAATTATAGCGTTCTAGTCTTTTAGAGTGTGTATTTTTTGAATGTACACTCGAAAATGCTCTAAGTAGAAAATTCGTGTTTATGAGGCCTAGGCTTCAAAACTTGGCTAAAATATCAAGATCATGTGGGTCTATAGACCAACATGTCATGATAATTAGTATGTTTTCAATCAAAATAGACACCTCTTGAGCTAAATTATAGCGTTCGAGTCTTTTCGAGTGTGTATTTTTCGAATGTACACTCGAAACTGCTCTAAGTAGAAAAATCTTGTTTATGTGGCCTAGACTTCAAAATTTGGCTAAAATATCAAGATCATGTTGGTCTATAGACCAACATGTCCTAATCATTAGCATGTTTCCAATCAAAATAGACACCTCTTGAGCTAAATTATAGCGTTCTAGTCTTTTCGAGTGTGTATTTTTCGAATGTACACTCGAAACTGCTCTAAGTAGAAAAATCTTGTTTATGAGGCCTAGATTTCAAAATTTTGCTAAAATATCAAGATCATCTGGATCTATAGAACAACATGTCCTGATCATTAGCATGTTTCCAATAAAAATAGAAACCTGTTGATCTAAATTATAGCGTTCGAGTCTTTTCGAGTGTGTATTATTCGAATGTACACTCGAAACTGCTCTAAGTAGAAAAATCTTGTTTATGTGGCCTAGAATTCAAAATTTGGCTAAAATATCAAGATCATGTGGGTCTATAGACCAACATGTCCTGATCATTAGCATGTCTCCAATAAAAATAGACACCTCTTGAGCTAAATTATAGCGTTCTAGTCTTTTCGAGTGTGTATTTTTCGAATGTACACTCGAAAATGCTCTAAGTAGAAAATTCGTGTTTATGAGGCCTAGGCTTCAAAACTTGGCTAAAATATCAAGATCATGTGGGTCTATAGACCAACATGTCATGATAATTAGTATGTTTTCAATCAAAATAGACACCTCTTGAGCTAAATTATAGCGTTCGAGTCTTTTCGAGTGTGTATTTTTCGAATGTACACTCGAAACTGCTCTAAGTAGAAAAATCTTGTTTATGTGGCCTAGACTTCAAAATTTGGCTAAAATATCAAGATCATGTTGGTCTATAGACCAACATGTCCTGATCATTAGAATGTTTCCAATCAAAATAGACACCTCTTGAGCTAAATTATAGCGTTCTAGTCTTTTCGAGTGTGTATTTTTCGAATGTACACTCGAAAATGCTCTAAGTAGAAAATTCGTGTTTATGAGGCCTAGGCTTAAAAACTTGGCTAAAATATCAAGATCATGTGGGTCTATAGACCAACATGTCCTGATAATTAGCATGTTTTCAATCAAAATAGACACCTCTTGAGCTAAATTATCGCGTTCGAGTCTTTTCGAGTGTGTATTTTTCGAATGTACACTCGAAACTTCTCTAAGTAGACAAATCTTGTTTATGTGGCCTAGACTTCAAAATTTAGCTAAAATATCAAGATCATGTAGGTCTATAGACCAACATGTCCTGATCATTAGCATGTTTCCAATCAAAATAGACACCTCTTGAGATAAATTATAGCGTTCGAGTCTTTTCGAGTGTGTATTTTTCGAATATACACTCGAAACTGCTCTAAGTAGAAAATTCGTGTGTATGAGGCCTAGGCTTCAAAACTTGGCTAAAATATTAAGATCATGTGGGTCTATAGACCAACATGTCCTGATAATTAGCATGTTTTCAATCAAAATAGACACCTCTTAAGCTAAATTATAACGTTCGAGTCTTTTCGAGTGTGTATTTTTCGAATGTACACTCGAAACTGCTCTAAGTAGACAAATCTTGTTTATGAGGCCTAGACTTCAAAATTTAGCTAAAATATCAAGATCATCTGGGTCTATAGACCAACATGTCCTGATCATTAGCATGTTTCCAATAAAAATAGACACCGGTTGAGCTAAATTATAGCGTACGAGTCTTTTCGAGTGTGTATTTTTTGAATGTACACTCGAAACTGCTCTAAGTAGAAAAATCTTGTTTATGTGGCCTAGACTTCAAAATTTGGCTAAAATATCAAGATCATGTGGGTCTATATACCAACATGTCCTGATCAATAGCATGTTTTCAATCAAAATAGACACCTCTTGAGCTAAATTATAGCGTTCGAGTCTTTTCGAGTGTGTATTTTTCGAATGTACACTCGAAACTGCTCTAAGTAGAAAAATCTTGTTTATGTGGCCTAGACTTCAAAATTTGGATAAAATATCAAGATCATGTAGGTTTATAGACCAACATGTCCTGATCATTAGGATGTTTCCAATCAAAATAGACACATCTTGAACTAAATTATAGCGTTCAAGTCTTTTCGAGTGTGTATTTTTCGAATATACACTCGAAACTGCTCTAAGTAGAAAATTCGTGTTTATGAGGCCTAGCCTTCAAAACTTGGATAACATATGAAGATCATGTGGGTCAATAGACCAACATGTCCTGATAGCATGTTTCCAATAAAAATAAACACCTGTTGAGCTAAATTATAGCGTTCGAGTCTTTTCGAGTGTGTATTATTCGAATGTACACTCGAAACTTCTCTCTAAGTATAAAATTCGTGTTTATGAGGCCTAGGGTTCAAAACTTGGCTAAAATATCAAGATCATGTGGGTCTATAGACCAACATGTCCTGATAATTAGCATGTTTTCAATCAAAATAGACACCTCTTGAGCTAAATTATAGCGTTCGAGTCTTTTCGAGTGTGTATTTTTCGAATGTACACTCGAAACTGCTCTAAGTAGAAAAATCTTGTTTATGTGGCCTAGACTTCAAAATTTAGATAAAATATCAAGATCATTTGGGTCTATAGACCAACGTGTCCTGATCAATAGCATGTTTTCAATCAAAATAGACACCTCTTGAACTAAATTATAGCGTTCGAGTCTTTTCGAGTGTGTATTTTTCGAATGTACACTCGAAACTGCTCTAAGCAGACAAATCTTGTTTATGAGGCCTAGATTTCAAAATTTTGCTAAAATATCAAGATCATCTAGGTCTATAGACCAACATGTCCTGATCATTAGCATGTTTCCAATAAAAATAAAAACCTGTTGAGCTAAATTATAGCGTTCGAGTCTTTTCGAGTGTGTATTATTCGAATGTACACTCGAAACTGCTCTCTAAGTATAAAATTCGTGTTTATGAGGCCTAGGGTTCAAAACTTGGCTAAAATATCAAGATCATGTGGGTCTATAGACCAACATGTCCTGATAATTAGCATGTTTTCAATCAAAATAGACACCTCTTGAGCTAAATTATAGCGTTCGAGTCTTTTCGAGTGTGTATTTTTCGAATGTACACTCGAAACTGCTCTAAGTAGAAAAATCTTGTTTATGTGGCCTAGACTTCAAAATTTAGATAAAATATCAAGATCATTTGGGTCTATAGACCAACGTGTCCTGATCAATAGCATGTTTTCAATCAAAATAGACACCTCTTGAGCTAAATTATAGCGTTCGAGTCTTTTCGAGTGTGTATTTTTCGAATGTACACTCGAAACTGCTCTAAGTAGACAAATCTTGTTTATGAGGCCTAGACTTCAAAATTTAGCTAAAATATCAAGATAATCTGGGTCTATAGACCAACATTTCCTGATCATTAGCATGTTTCCAATAAAAATAGACACCGGTTGAGCTAAATTATAGCGTTCGAGTCTTTTCGAGTGTGTATTATATGAATGTACACTCGAACCTGCTCTAAGTAGAAAATTCGTGTTTATGAGGCCTAGCCTTCAAAACTTGGCTAACATATCAAGATCATGTGGGTCTATAGACCAACATGTCCTGCTCAATAGCATGTTTTCAATCAAAATAGACACCTCTTGAGCTAAATTATAGCGTTCGAGTCTTTTCGACTGTGTATTTTTCGAATGTACACTCGAAACTGCTCTAAGTAGACAAATCTTTTTTATGAGGCCTAGATTTCAAAATTTTGCTAAAATATCAAGATCATCTGGGTCTATAGACCAACATGTCCTGATCATTAGCATGTTTCCAATAAAAATAAACACCGGTTGAGCTAAATTATAGCGTTCGAGTCTTTTCGAGTGTGTATTATTTGAATGTACACTTGAAACTGCTCTAAGTAGAAAATTCGTGTTTATGAGGCCTAGCCTTCAAAATTTGGCTAACAAATCAAGATCATGTGGGTCTATAGACCAACATGTCCTGATCAATAGCATGTTTTCAATCAAAATAGACACCTCTTGAGCTAAATTATAGCGTTCGAGTCTTTTCGAGTGTGTATTTTTCGAATGTACACTCGAAACTGCTCTAAGTAGACAAATCTTGTTTATGAGGCCTAGACTTCAAAATTTAGCTAAAATATCAAGATCATCTGGGTCATAGACCAACATGTCCTTATCATTAGCATGTTTCCAATAAAAATAGACACCGGTTGAGCTAAATTATAGCGTTCGAGGCTTTTCGAGTGTCTATTATTTAAATGTACACTCGAAACTGCTTTAAGTAGAAAATTCGTGTTTATGAGGCCTAGCCTTCAAAACATGGCTAACATATGAAGATCACCAACATGTCCTGATCAATAGCATGTTTTCAATCAAAATAGACACCTCTTGAGCTAAATTATAGCGTTCGAGTCTTTTCGAGTGTGTATTTTTCGAATGTACACTCGAAACTGCTCTAAGTAGAAAAATCTTGTTTATGTGGCCTAGACTTCAAAATTTGGATAAAATATCAAGATCATGTGGGTCTATAGACCAACATGTCCTGATCAATAGCATGTTTTCAATCAAAATAGATACCTCTTGAACTAAATTATAGCGTTCGAGTCTTTTCGAGTGTGTATTTTTCGAATGTACACTCGAAACTGCTCTAAGTAGACAAATCTTGTTTATGAGGCCTAGATTTCAAAATTTTGCTAAAATATCAAGATCATCTGGATCTGTAGACCAACATGTCCTGATCATTAGAATGTTTCCAATAAAAATAGCAACCTCTTGAACTAAATTATAGCGTTCGAGTCTTTTCGTGTGTATATTATTCGAATGTACACTCGAAACTGCTCTAAGTAGAAAAATCTTGTTTATGTGGCCTAGACTTCAAAATTTGGCTAAAATATCAAGATCATGTGGGTCTATAGACCAACATGTCCTGATCAATAGCATGTTTTCAATCAAAATAGATATCTCTTGAACTAAATTATAGCGTTCGAGTCTTTTCGAGTGTGTATTTTTCGAATGTACACTTGAAACTGCTCTAAGTAGACAAATCTTGTTTATGAGGCCCAGATTTTAAAATTTTGCTAAAATATCAAGATCATCTGGATCTATAGACCAACATGTCCTGATCATTAGAATGTTTCCAATAAAAATAGAAACCTGTTGATCTAAATTATAGAGTTCGAGTCTTTTCGAGTGTGTATTATTCGAATGTACACTCGAAATTGCTCTAAGTAGAAAATCTGTGTTTATGAGGCCTAGGCTTCAAAACTTGGATAAAATATCAAGATCATGTGGGTCTATAGACCAACATGTCCTGATAATTAGCATGTTTTCAATCAAAATAGACACCTCTTGAGCTAAATTATAGCGTTCGAGTCTTTTCGAGTGTGTATTTTTCGAATGTACACTCGAAACTGCTCTAAGTAGAAAAATCTTGTTTATGTGGCCTAGACTTCAAAATTTGGCTAAAATATCAAGATCATGTGGGTCTATAGACCAACATGTCCTGATCATTAGCATGTTTTCAATCAAAATAGACACCTCTTGAGCTAAATTATAGCGTTCCAGTCTTTTCGAGTGTGTATTTTTCGAATGTACACTCGAAACTGCTCTAAGTAGAAAATTTGTGTTTATGAGGCCTAGGCTTCAAAACTTGGCTAAAATATCAAGATCATGTGGGTCTATAGACCAACATGTCCTGATCAATAACATGTTTTCAATCAAAATAGACACCTCTTGAGCTAAATTATAGAGTTCGAGTCTTTTCGAGTGTGTATTTTTCGAATGTACACTCGAAACTGCTCTAAGTAGAAAAATCTTGTTTATGTGGCCTAGACTTCAAAATTTGGCTAAAATATCAAGATCATGTGGGTCTATAGACCAACATGTCCTGATCATTAGCATGTTTTCAATCAAAATAGACACATCTTGAGCTAAATTATAGCGTTCGAGTCTTTTCGAGTGTGTACTTTTCGAATGTACACTCGAAACTGCTCTAAGTAGACAAATCTTGTTTATGAGGCCTAGATTTCAAAATTTTGCTAAAATATCAAGGTCATCTGGGTCTATAGACCAACATGTCCTGATCATTAGCATGTTTCCAATAAAATAGACACCTGTCGATCTAAATTATAGCGTTCGAGTCTTTTCGATTGTGTATTTTTCGAATGTACACTCGAAACTGCTCTAAGTAGAAAAATCTTGTTTATGTGGCCTAGACTTCAAAATTTGGATAAAATATCAAGATCATGTGGGTCTATAGACCAACATGTCCTGATCAATAGCATGTTTTCAATCAAAATAGATACCTCTTGAACTAAATTATAGCGTTCGAGTCTTTTCGAGTGTGTATTTTTCGAATGTACACTCGAAACTGCTCTAAGTAGACAAATCTTGTTTATGAGGCCTAGATTTCAAAATTTTGCTAAAATATCAAGATCATATGGATCTATAGACCAACATATCCTGATCATTAGCATGTTTCCAATAAAAATAGAAACCTGTTGATCTAAATTATAGCGTTCGAGTCTTTTCGAGTGTGTATTATTCGAATGTACACTCGAAACTGCTCTAAGTAGAAAATTCGTATTTATGAGGCCTAGGCTTCAAAACTTGGATAAAATATCAAGATCATGTGGGTCTATAGACCAACATGTCCTGATAATTAGCATGTTTTCAATCAAAATAGACACCTCTTGAGCTAAATTATAGCGTTCGAGTCTTTTCGAGTGTGTGTTTTTCGAATGTACACTCGAAACTGCTCTAAGTAGAAAAATCTTGTTTATGTGGCCTAGACTTCAAAATTTGGCTAAAATATCAAGATCATGTGGGTATATAGACCAACATGTCCTGATCAATAGCATGTTTACAATCAAAATAGACACCTCTTGAGCTAAATTATAGCGTTCGAGTCTTTTCGAGTGTGTACTTTTCGAATGTACACTCGAAACTGCTCTAAGTAGACAAATCTTGTTTATGAGGCCTAGATTTCAAAATTTTGCTAAAATATCAAGATCATCTGGGTCTATAGACCAACATGTCCTGATCATTAGCATGTTTCCAATAAAATAGAAACCTGTTGATCTAAATTATAGCGTTCGAGTCTTTTCGATTGTGTATTTTTCGAATGTACACTCGAAACTGCTCTAAGTAGAAAAATCTTGTTTATGTGGCCTAGACTTCAAAATTTGGCCAAAATATCAAGATCATGTGGGTCTATAGACCAACATGTCCTGATAATTAGCATGTTTTCAATCAAAATAGACACCTCTTGAGCTAAATTATAGCGTTCGAGTCTTTTCGAGTGTGTATTTTTCGAATGTACACTCGAAACTGCTCTAAGTAGAAAAATCTTGTTTATGTGGCCTAGACTTCAAAATTTGGCTAAAATATCAAGATCATGTGGGTCTATAGACCAACATGTCCTGATCAATAGCATGTTTACAATCAAAATAGACACCTCTTGAGCTAAATTATAGCGTTCGAGTCTTTTCGAGTGTGTATTTTTCTAATGTACACTCGAAACAGCTCTAAGTAGAAAAATCTTGTTTATGTGGCCTAGACTTCAAAATTTGGCTAAAATATCAAGATCATGTGGGTCTATAGACCAACATGTCCTGATAATTAGCATGTTTTCAATCAAAATAGACACCTCTTGAGCTAAATTATAGCGTTCGAGTCTTTTCGAGTGTGTATTTTTCGAATGTACACTCGAAACTGCTCTAAGTAGAAAAATCTTGTTTATGTGGCCTAGACTTCAAAATTTGGCTAAAATATCAAGATCATGTGGGTCTATAGACCAACATGTCCTGATCATTAGCATGTTTCCAATCAAAATAGACACCTCTTGAGATAAATTATGGCGTTCGAGTCTTTTCGAGTGTGTATTTTTCGAATGTACACTCGAAACTGCTCTAAGTAGAATATCCGTGTTTATGAAGCCTAGGCTTCAAAACTTGGATAAAATATCAAGATCATGTGGGTCTATAGACCAACATGTCCTGATAATTAGCATGTTTTCAATCAAAATAGACACCTCTTGAGCTAAATTATAGCGTTCGAGTCTTTTCGAGTGTGTATTTTTCGAATGTACACTCGAAACTGCTCTAAGTAGAAAAATCTTGTTTATGTGGCCTAGACTTCAAAATTTGGCTAAAATATCAAGATCATGTGGGTCTATAGACCAACATGTCCTGATCATTAGCATGTTTCCAATCAAAATAGACACTTTTTGATCTAAATTATAGCGTTCGAGTCTTTTCGAGTGTGTATTTTTCGAATGTACACTCGAAACTGCTCTAAGTAGAAAAATCTTGTTTATGTGGCCTAGACTTCAAAATTTGGCTAAAATATCAAGATCATGTGGGTCTATAGACCAACATGTCCTGATAATTACCATGTTTTCAATCAAAATAGACACCTCTTGAGCTAAATTATAGCGTTCGAGTCTTTTCGAGTGTGTATTTTTCGAATGTACACTCGAAACTGCTCTAAGTAGAAAAATCTTGTTTATGTGGCCTAGACTTCAAAATTTGGCTAAAATATCAAGATCATGTGGGTCTATAGACCAACATGTCCTGATAATTAGCATGCTTTCAATCAAAATAGACATCTCTTGAGATAAATTATAGCGTTCGAGTCTTTTCGAGTGTGTATTATTCGAATGTACACTCGAAACTGCTCTAAGTAGAAAATTCGTGTTTATGAGGCCTAGGCTTCAAAACTTGGATAAAATATCAAGATCATGTGGGTCTATATACCAACATGTCCTGATCAATAGCATGTTTTCAATCAAAATAGACACCTCTTGAGCTAAATTATAGCGTTCGAGTCTTTTCGAGTGTGTATTTTTCGAATGTACACTCGAAACTGCTCTAAGTATAATATCCGTGTTTATGAGGCCTAGGCTTCAAAACTTGGATAAAATATCAAGATCATGTGGGTCTATAGACCAACATGTCCTGATAATTAGCATGTTTTCAATCAAAATAGACACCTCTTGAGCTAAATTATAGCGTTCGAGTCTTTTCGAGTGTGTATTTTTCGAATGTACACTCGAAACTGCTCTAAGTAGAAAAATCTTGTTTATGTGGCCTAGACTTCAAAATTTGGCTAAAATACCAAGATCATGTGGGTCCATAGACCAACATGTCCTGATCATTAGCATGTTTCCAATCAAAATAGACACCTCTTGAGCTAAATTATAGCGTTCTAGTCTTTTCGAGTGTGTATCTTTCGAATGTACACTTGAAACTGCTCTAAGTAGAACTTGTGTTTATGAGGCCTAGGATTCAAAACTTGTCTAAAATATCAAGATCATGTGGGTCTATATACCAACATGTCCTGATAATTAGCATGTTTTCAATCAAAATAGACACCTCTTGAGCTAAATTATAGCGTTCGAGTCTTTTCGAGTGTGTATTTTTCGAATGTACACTCGAAACTGCTCTAAGTAGAAAAATCTTGTTTATGTGGCCTAGACTTCAAAATTTGGCTAAAATATCAAGATCATGTGGGTCTATAGACCAACATGTCCTGATCATTAGCATGTTTTCAATCAAAATAGACATCTCTTGATATAAATTATAGCGTTCGAGTCTTTTCGAGTGTGTATTATTCGAATGTACACTCGAAACTGCTCTAAGTAGAAAATCCGTGTTAATGAGGCCTAGGCTTCAAAACTTGGATAAAATATCAAGATCATGTGGGTCTATATACCAACATGTCCTGATAATTAGCATGTTTTCAATCAAAATAGACACCTCTTGAGCTAAATTATAGCGTTCGAGTCTTTTCGAGTGTGTATTTTTCGAATGTACACTCGAAACTGCTCTAAGTAGAAAAATCTTGTTTATGTGGCCTAGACTTCAAAATTTGGCTAAAATATCAAGATCATGTGGGTCTATAGACCAACATGTCCTGATCATTAGCATGTTTCCAATCAAAATAGACTCCTCTTGAGCTAAATTATAGCGTTCGAGTCTTTTCGAGTGTGTATTTTTCGAACGTACACTCGAAACTGCTCTAAGTAGAAAATTTGTGTTTATGAGGCCTAGGCTTCAAAACTTGGCTAAAATATCAAGATCATGTGGGTATATAGACCAACATGTCCTGATATCTAGCATGTTTTCAATCAAAATAGACACCTCTTGAGCTAAATTTTAGCGTTCGAGTCTTTTCGAGTGTGTATTTTTCGAATGTACACTCGAAACTGCTCTAAGTAGAAAAATCTTGTTTATGTGGCCTAGACTTCAAAATTTGGCTAAAATATCAAGATCATGTGGGTCTATAGACCAACATGTCCTGATCATTAGCATGTTTCCAATCAAAATAGACACCTCTTGAGCTAAATTATAGCGTTCGAGTCTTTTCGAGTGTGTATTTTTCGAATGTATAGTCGAAACTGCTCTAAGTAGAAAAATCTTGTTTATGTGGCCTAGACTTCAAAATTTGGCTAAAATATCAAGATCATGTGGGTCTATAGACCAGCATGTCCTGATCATTAGCATGTTTCCAATCAAAATAGACACCTCTTGATCCAAATTATAGCGTTCGAGTCTTTTCGAGTTTGTATTTTTCGAATGTACACTCGAAACTGCTCTAAGTAGAAAATTCGTGTTTATGAGGCCTAGGCTTCAAAACTTGGATAAAATATCAAGATCATGTGGGTATATAGACCAACATGTCCTGATCAATAGCATGTTTTCAATCCAAATAGACACCTCTTGAGCTAAATTATAGCGTTCGAGTCTTTTCGAGTGTGTATTTTTCGAATGTACACTTGAAACTGCTCTAAGTAGACAAATCTTGTTTATGAGGCCCAGATTTCAAAATTTTGCTAAAATATCAAGATCATCTGGATCTATAGACCAACATGTCCTGATCATTAGAATGTTTCCAATAAAAATAGAAACCTGTTGATCTAAATTATAGAGTTCGAGTCTTTTCGAGTGTGTATTATTCGAATGTACACTCGAAATTGCTCTAAGTAGAAAATCTGTGTTTATGAGGCCTAGGCTTCAAAACTTGGATAAAATATCAAGATCATGTGGGTCTATAGACCAACATGTCCTGATAATTAGCATGTTTTCAATCAAAATAGACACCTCTTGAGCTAAATTATAGCGTTCGAGTCTTTTCGAGTGTGTATTTTTCGAATGTACACTCGAAACTGCTCTAAGTAGAAAAATCTTGTTTATGTGGCCTAGACTTCAAAATTTGGCTAAAATATCAAGATCATGTGGGTCTATAGACCAACATGTCCTGATCATTAGCATGTTTTCAATCAAAATAGACACCTCTTGAGCTAAATTATAGCGTTCCAGTCTTTTCGAGTGTGTATTTTTCGAATGTACACTCGAAACTGCTCTAAGTAGAAAATTTGTGTTTATGAGGCCTAGGCTTCAAAACTTGGCTAAAATATCAAGATCATGTGGGTCTATTGACCAACATGTCCTGATAATTAGTATGTTTTCAATCAAAATAGACACCTCTTGAGCTAACCTATAGCGTTCGAGTCTTTTCGAGTGTGTATTTTTCGAATGTACACTCGAAACCGCTCTAAGTAGAAAAATCTTGTTTATGTGGCCTAGACTTCAAAATTTGGCTAAAATATCAAGATCATGTGGGTCTATAGACCAACATGTCCTGATCAATAGCATGTTTTCAATCAAAATAGACACCTCTTGAGCTAAATTATAGCGTTCGAGTCTTTTCGAGTGTGTATTTTTCGAATGTACACTCGAAACTGCTCTAAGTAGAAAATCCGTGTTTATGAGGCCTAGGCTTCAAAACTTGGATAAAATATCAAGATCATGTGGGTCTGTATACCAACATGTCCTGATAATTAGCATGTTTTCAATTAAAATAGACACCTCTTGAGCTAAATTATAGCGTTCGAGTCTTTTCGAGTGTGTATTTTTCGAATGTACACTCGAAACTGCTCTAAGTAGAAAAATCTTGTTTATGTGGCCTAGACTTCAAAATTTGGCTAAAATATCAAGATCATGTGGGTCTATAGACCAACATGTCCTGATCAATAGCATGTTTTCAATCAAAATAGACACCTCTTGAGCTAAATTATAGCGTTCGAGTCTTTTCGAGTGTGTATTATTCGAATGTACACTCGAAACTGCTCTAAGTAGAAAATTCGTGTGTATGAGGCCTAGGCTTCAAGACTTTGCTAAAATATCAAGATCATGTGGGTCTATAGACCAACATGTCCTGATCATTAGCATGTTTCCGATCAAAATAGACACCTCTTGAGCTAAATTATAGCGTTCTAGTCTTTTCGAGTGTGTATTTTTCGAATGTACACTCGAAACTGCTCTAAGTAGAAAATTTGTGTTTATGAGGCCTAGGATTAAAAACTTGGCTAAAATATCAAGATCATGTGGGTCTATAGACCAACATGTCCTGATAATTAGCATGTTTTCAATCAAAACAGACACCTCTTGAGCTAAATTATAGCGTTCGAGTCTTTTCGAGTGTGTATTTTTCGAATGTACACTCGAAACTGCTCTAAGTAGAAAAATCTTGTTTATGTGGCCTAGACTTCAAAATTTGGCTAAAATATCAAGATCATGTGGGTCTATAGACCAACATGTCCTGATCAATAGCATGTTTTCAATCAAAATAGACACCTCTTGAGCTAAATTATAGCGTTCGAGTCTTTTCGAGTGTGTATTTTTCGAATGTACACTCGAAACTGCTCTAAGTATAATATTAGTGTTTATGAGGCCTAGGCTTCAAAACTAGGATAAAATATCAAGATCATGTGGGTCTATAGACCAACATGTCCTGATCATTAGCATGTTTCCAATCAAAATAGACACCTCTTGAGCTAAATTATAGCGTTCTAGTCTTTTCGAGTGTGTATTTTTCGATTGTACACTCGAAACTGCTCTAAGTAGAAAAATCTTGTTTATGTGGCCTAGACTTCAAAATTTGGCTAAAATATCAAGATCATGTGGGTCTATAGACCAACATGTCCTGATCAATAGCATGTTTTCAATCAAAATAGACACCTCCTGAGCTAAATTATAGCGTTCGAGTCTTTTCGAGTTTGTATTTTTCGAATGTACACTCGAAACTGCTCTAAGTAGAAAAATCTTGTTTATGTGGCCTAGACTTCAAAATTTGGCTAAAATATCAAGATCATGTGGGTCTATAGACCAACATGTCCTGATCAATAGCATGTTTTCAATCAAAATAGACACCTCTTGAGCTAAATTATAGCGTTCGAGTCTTTTCGAGTGCGTAATATTCGAATGTACACTCGAAACTGCTCTAAGTAGAAAAATCTTGTTTATGTGGCCTAGACTTCAAAATTTGGCTAAAATATCAAGATCATGTGGGTCTATAGACCAACATGTCCTGATCAATAGCATGTTTTCAATCAAAATAGACACCTCTTGAGCTAAATTATAGCGTTCGAGTCTTTTCGAGTGTGTATTTTTCGAATGTACACTCGAAACTGCTCTAAGTAGAAATATCTTGTTTATGTGGCCTAGGCTTCAAAACTTGGATAAAATATCAAGATCATGTGGGTCTATAGACCAACATGTCCTGATCAATAGCATGTTTTCAATCAAAATAGACACCTCTTGAGCTAAATTATAGCGTTCGAGTCTTTTCGAGTGTGTATTTTTCGAATGTACACTCGAAACTGCTCTAAGTAGAAAAATCTTGTTTATGTGGCCTAGACTTCAAAATTTGGATAAAATATCAAGATCATGTGGGTCTATAGACCAACATGTCCTGATAATAAGCATGTTTTCAATCAAAATAGACATCTCTGGAGCTAAATTATAGCGTTCGAGTCTTTTCGAGTGTGTATTTTTTGAATGTACACTTGAAACTGCTCTAAGTAGAAAAATCTTGTTTATGTGGCCTAGACTTCAAAATTTGGCTAAAATATCAAGATCATGTGGGTCTATAGACCAACATGTCCTGATCAATAGCATGTTTTCAATCAAAATAGACACCTCTTGAGCTAAATTATAGCGTTCGAGTCTTTTCGAGTGTGTATTTTTCGAATGTACACTCGAAACTGCTCTAAGTAGAAAATCTTGTTTATGTGGCCTAGACTTCAAATTTTGGCTAAAATATCAAGATCATGTGGGTCTATAGACCAACATGTCCTGATAATTAGCATGTTTTCAATCAAAATAGACATCTCTGGAGCTAAATTATAGCGTTCGAGTCTTTTCGAGTGTGTATTTTTTGAATGTACACTTGAAACTGCTCTAAGTAGAAAAATCTTGTTTATGTGGCCTAGACTT
This sequence comes from Papaver somniferum, assembly GCF_003573695.1. Classification (NCBI taxonomy): domain Eukaryota; kingdom Viridiplantae; phylum Streptophyta; class Magnoliopsida; order Ranunculales; family Papaveraceae; genus Papaver; species Papaver somniferum. The sequence goes on from NW_020629041.1 coordinate 23,081, forward strand.
CAAAATTTGGCTAAAATATCAAGATCATGTGGGTCTATAGACCAACATGTCCTAATAATTAGCATGTTTTCAATCAAAATAGACATCTCTTGAGATAAATTATAGCGTTCGAGTCTTTTCGAGTGTGTATTATTCGAATGTACACTCGAAACTGCTCTAAGTAGAAAAATCTTGTTTATGTGGCCTAGACTTCAAAATTTGGCTAAAATATCAAGATCATGTGGGTCTATAGACCAACATGTCCTGATCAATAGCATGTTTTCAATCAAAATAGACACCTCTTGAGCTAAATTATAGCGTTCGAGTCTTTTAGAGTGTGTATTTTTCGAATATACACTCGAAACTGCTCTAAGTAGAAAATTCGTGTGTATGAGGCCTAGGCTTCAAAACTTGGATAAAATATCAAGATCATGTGGGTCTATAGACCAACATGTCCTGATAATTAGCATGTTTTCAATCAAAATAGACATCTCTTGAGATAAATTATAGCGTTCGAGTCTTTTCGAGTGTGTATTATTCGAATGTACACTCGAAACTGCTCTAAGTAGAAAATCCGTGTTTATGAGGCCTAGGCTTCAAAACTTGGATAAAATATCAAGATCATGTGGGTCTATATACCAACATGTCCTGATAATTAGCATGTTTCCAATCAATATAGACACCTCTTGAGCTAAATTATAGCGTTCGAGTCATTTCGAGTGTGTATTTTTCGAATATACACTTGAAACTGCTCTAAGTAGAAAATTCGTGTGTATGAGGCCTAGGCTTCAAAACTTGGCTAAAATATCAAGATCATGTGGGTCTATAGACCAACATGTCCTGATAATTAGCATGTTTTCAATCAAAATAGACATCTCTTGAGATAAATTATAGCGTTCGAGTCTTTTCGAGTGTGTATTGATCGAATGTACACTCGAAACTGCTCTAAGTAGAAAAATCTTGTTTATGTGGCCTAGACTTCAAAATTTGGCTAAAATATCAAGATCATGTGGGTCTATAGACCAACATGTCCTGATCAATAGCATGTTTTCAATCAAAATAGATACCTCTGGAGCTAAATTATAGCGTTCGAGTCTTTTCGAGTGTGTATTTTTCGAATGTACACTCGAAACTGCTCTAAGTAGAAAATTCGTGTGTATGAGGCCTAGGCTTCAAAACTTGGCTAAAATATCAAGATCATGTGGGTCTATAAACCAACATATCCTGATAATTGGCATGTTTTCAATCAAAATAGACATCTCTTGAGATAAATTATAGCGTTCGAGTCTTTTCGAGTGTGTATTATTCGAATGTACACTCGAAACTGCTCTAAGTAGAAAAACCATGTTTATGAGGCCTAGGGTTCAAAACTTGGATAAAATATCAAGATCATGTGGGTCTATATACCAACATGTCCTGATAATTAGCATGTTTTCAATCAAAATAGACACCTCTTGAGATAAATTATAGCGTTCGAGTCTTTTCGAGTGTGTATTTTTCGAATGTACACTCGAAACTGCTCTAAGTAGAAAAATCTTGTTTATGTGGCCTAGACTTCAAAATTTGGCTAAAATATCAAGATCATGTGGGTCTATAGACCAACATGTCCTGATCAATAGCATGTTTTCAATCAAAATAGACACCTCTTGAGCTAAATTATAGCGTTCCAGTCTTTTCGAGTGTGTATTTTTCGAATGTACACTCGAAACTGCTCTAAGTAGAAAATTTGTGTTTATGAGGCCTAGGCTTCAAAACTTGGCTAAAATATCAAGATCATGTGGGTCTATAGACCAACATGTCCTGATAATTAGTATGTTTTCAATCAAAATAGACACTTCTTGAGCAAACCTATAGCGTTCGAGTCTTTTCGAGTGTGTATTTTTCGAATGTACACTCGAAACCGCTCTAAGTAGAAAAATCTTGTTTATGTGGCCTAGACTTCAAAATTTGGCTAAAATATCAAGATCATGTGGGTCTATAGACCAACATGTCCTGATCAATAGCATGTTTTCAATCAAAATAGACACCTCTTGAGCTAAATTATAGCGTTCGAGTCTTTTCGAGTGTGTATTTTTCGAATGTACACTCGAAACTGCTCTAAGTAGACAAATCTTGTTTATGAGGCCTAGACTTCAAAATTTAGCTAAAATATAAGGATCATCTGGGTCATAGACCAACATGTCCTTATCATTAGCATGTTTCCAATAAAAATAGACACCGGTTGAGCTAAATTATAGCGTTCGAGGATTTTCGAGTGTCTATTATTTAAATGTACACTCGAAACTGCTCTAAGTAGAAAATTCGTGTTTATGAGGCCTAGCCTTCAAAACATGGCTAACATATGAAGATCACCAACATGACCTGATCAATAGCATGTTTTCAATCAAAATAGACACCTCTTGAGCTAAATTATAGCGTTCGAGTCTTTTCGAGTGTGTATTTTTCGAATGTACACTCGAAACTGCTCTAAGTAGAAAAATCTTGTTTATGTGGCCTAGACTTCAAAATTTGGCTAAAATATCAAGATCATGTTGGTCTATAGACCAACATGTCCTGATCATTAGCATGTTTCCAATCAAATTAGACACCTCTTGAGCTAAATTATAGCGTTCTAGTCAGTTCGAGTGTGTATTTTTTGAATGTACACTCGAAACTTCTCTAAGTAGAAAATTCGTGTTTATGAGGCCTAGGCTTCAAAACTTGGCTAAAATATCAAGATCATGTGGGTCCATAGACCAACATGTCCTGATAATTAGCATGTTTTCAATCAAAATAGACACCTCTTGAGCTAAATTATAGCGTTCGAGTCTTTTCGAGTGTGTATTTTTCGAATGTACACTCGAAACTGCTCTAAGTAGAAAAATCTTGTTTATGTGGCCTAGACTTCAAAATTTGGCTAATAAAAAAAAAAGATCATGTGGGTCTATAGACCAACATGTCCTGATCAATAGCATGTTTTCAATCAATATAGACACCTCTTGAGCTAAATTATAGCGTTCGAGTCTTTTCGAGTGTGTATTTTTCGAATGTACACTCGAAACTGCTCTAAGTAGAAAAATCTTGTTTATGTGGCCTAGACTTCAAAATTTGGCTAAAATATCAAGATCATGTTGGTCTATAGACCAACATGTCCTGATCATTAGCATGTTTCCAATCAAATTAGACACCTCTTGAGCTAAATTATAGCGTTCTAGTCATTTCGAGTGTGTATTTTTCGAATGTACACTCGAAACTTCTCTAAGTAGAAAATTCGTGTTTATGAGGCCTAGGCTTCAAAACTTGGCTAAAATATCAAGATCATGTGGGTCCATAGACTAACATGTCCTGATAATTAGCATGTTTTCAATCAAAATAGACACCTCTTGAGCTAAATTATAGCGTTCGAGTCTTTTCGAGTGTGTATTTTTCGAATGTACACTCGAAACTGCTCTAAGTAGAAAAATCTTGTTTATGTGGCCTAGGCTTCAAAACTTGGCTAAAATATCAAAATCATGTGGGTCTATAGACCAACATGTCCTGATCAATAGCATGTTTTCAATCAAAATAGACACCTCTTGAGCTAAATTATAGCGTTCGAGTCATTTCGAGTGTGTATTTTTCGAATGTACACTCGAAACTTCTCTAAGTAGAAAATTCGTGTTTATGAGGCCTAGGCTTCAAAACTTGGATAAAATATCAAGATCATGTGGGTCCATAGACCAACATGTCCTGATAATTAGCATGTTTTCAATCAAAATAGACACCTCTTGAGCTAAATTATAGCGTTCGAGTCTTTTCGAGTGTGTATTTTTCGAATGTACACTCGAAACTGCTCTAAGTAGAAAAATCTTGTTTATGTGGCCTAGACTTCAAAATTTGGATAAAATATCAAGATCATGTGGGTCTATAGACCAACATGTCCTGAACATTAGCATGTTTTCAATCAAAATAGACACCTCTTGAGCTAAATTATAGCGTTCGAGTCTTTTCGAGTGTGTATTTTTCGAATGTACACTCGAAACTGCTCTAAGTAGAAAAATCTTGTTTATGTGGCCTAGACTTCAAAATTTGGATAAAATATCAAGATCATGTGGGTCTATAGACCAACATGTCCTAATCATTAGCATGTTTTCAATCAAAATAGACACCTCTTGAGCTAAATTATAGCGTTCGAGTCTTTTCGAGTGTGTATTTTTCGAATGTATACTCGAAACTGCTCTAAGTAGACAAATCTTGTTTATCAGGCCTAGATTTCAAAATTTTGCTAAAATATCAAGATCATCTGGGTCTATAGACCAACATGTCCTGATCATTAGCATGTTTTCAATCAAAATAGACACCTCTTGAGCTAAATTATAGCGTTCGAGTCTTTTCGAGTGTGTATTTTTCGAATGTATACTCGAAACTGCTCTAAGTAGACAAATCTTGTTTATCAGGCCTAGATTTCAAAATTTTGCTAAAATATCAAGATCATCTGGGTCTATAGACCAACATGTCCTGATAATTAACATGTTTTCAATCAAAATAGACACCTCTTGAGCTAAATTATAGCGTTCGAGTCTTTTCGAGTGTGTATTTTTCGAATGTACACTCGAAACTGCTCTAAGTAGAAAAATCTTGTTTATGTGGCCTAGACTTCAAAATTTGGATAAAATATCAAGATCATGTGGGTCTATAGACCAACATGTCCTAATCATTAGCATGTTTCCAATCAAAATAGACACCTCTTGAGATAAATTATAGTGTTCGAGTCTTTTCGAGTGTGTATTATTCGAATGTACACTCGAAACTGCTCTAAGTAGAAAATTCGTGTGTATGAGGCCTAGGCTTCAAAACTTGGCTAAAATATCAAGATCATGTGGGTCTATAGACCAACATGTCCTGATAATTAGCATGTTTTCAATCAAAATATACATCTCTTGAGATAAATTATAGCGTTCGAGTCTTTTCGAGTGTGTATTTTTCGAATGTACACTCGAAACTGCTCTAAGTAGAAAATTCGTGTTTATGAGGCCTAGGCTTCAAAACTTGGCTAAAATATCAAGATCATGTGGGTCTATAGACCAACATGTCCTGATAATTAGCATGTTTTCAATCAAAATAGACACCTCTGGAGCTAAATTATAGCGCTCGAGTCTTTTCGAGTGTGTATTTTTTGAATGTACACTCGAAACTGCTCTAAGTAGAAAAATCTTGTTTATGTGGCCTAGACTTCAAAATTTGGCTAAAATATCAAGATCATGTGGGTCTATAGACCAACATGTCCTGATCAATAGCATGTTTTCAATCAAAATAGACACCTCTTGAGCTAAATTATAGCGTTCGAGTCTTTTCGAGTGTGTATTTTTCGAATGTACACTCGAAACTGCTCTAAGTAGAAAAATCTTGTTTATGTGGCCTAGACTTCAAAATTTGGCTAAAATATCAAGATCATGTGGGTCTATAGACCAACATGTCCTGATCATTAGCATGTTTCCAATCAAAATAAACACCTCTTGATCTAAATTATAGCGTTCTAGTCTTTTCGAGTGTGTATTTTTCGAATGTACACTCGAAACTGCTCTAAGTAGAAAAATCTTGTTTATGTGGCCTAGATTTCAAAATTTGGCTAAAATATCAAGATCATGTGGGTCTATAGACCAACATGTCCTGATCAATAGCATGTTTTCAATCAAAATAGACACCTCTTGAGCTAAATTATAGCGTTCGAGTCTTTTCGAGTGTGTATTTTTCGAATGTACACTCGAAACTGCTCTAAGTATAATATCAGTGTTTCTGAGGCCTAGGCTTCAAAACTTGGATAAAATATCAAGATAATGTGGGTCTATAGACCAACATGTCCTGATAATTAGCATGTTTTCAATCAAAATAGACACCTCTTGAGCTAAATTATAGCGTTCGAGTCTTTTCGAGTGTGTATTTTTCGAATGTACACTCGAAACTGCTCTAAGTAGAAAAATCTTGTTTATGTGGCCTAGACTTCAAAATTTGGATAAAATATCAAGATCATGTGGGTCTATAGACCAACATGTCCTGATAATTAGCATGTTTCCAATCAATATAGACACCTCTTGAGCTAAATTATAGCGTTCTAGTCTTTTCGAGTGTGTATTTTTCGAATGTACACTCGAAACTGCTCTAAGTAGAAAAATCTTGTTTATGAGGCCTAGGCTTCAAATTTTGGCTAAAATATCAAGATCATGTGGGTCTATAGACCAACATGTCCTGATAATTAGCATGTTTTCAATCAAAATAGACACCTCTTGAGCTAAATTATAGCGTTCGAGTCTTTTCGAGTGTGTATTTTTCGAATGTACACTCGAAACTGCTCTAAGTAGAAAAATCTTGTTTATGTGGCCTAGACTTCAAAATTTGGCTAAAATATCAAGATCATGTGGGTCTATAGACCAACATGTCCTGATCATTAGCATGTTTCCAATCAAAATAGACACCTCTTGAGATAAATTATGGCGTTCGAGTCTTTTCGAGTGTGTATTTTTCGAATGTACACTCGAAACTGCTCTAAGTAGAATATCCGTGTTTATGAAGCCTAGGCTTCAAAACTTGGATAAAATATCAAGATCATGTGGGTCTATAGACCAACATGTCCTGATAATTAGCATGTTTTCAATCAAAATAGACACCTCTTGAGCTAAATTATAGCGTTCGAGTCTTTTCGAGTGTGTATTTTTCGAATGTACACTCGAAACTGCTCTAAGTAGAAAAATCTTGTTTATGTGGCCTAGACTTCAAAATTTGGCTAAAATATCAAGATCATGTGGGTCTATAGACCAACATGTCCTGATCATTAGCATGTTTCCAATCAAAATAGACACTTCTTGAGCTAAATTATAGCGTTCTAGTCTTTTCGAGTGTGTATTTTTCGAATGTGCACTCGAAACTGCTCTAAGTTGAAAATTTGTGTTTATGAGGCCTAGGCTTCAAAACTTGGCTAAAATATCAAGATCATGTGGGTCTATAGACCAACATGTCCTGATAATTAGCATGTTTTAAATCAAAATAGACATCTATTGAGCTAAATTATAGCGTTCGAGTCTTTTCGAGTGTGTATTTTTCGAATGTACACTCGAAACTGCTCTAAGTATAAAAATCTTGTTTATGTGGCCTAGACTTCAAAATTTGGCTAAAATATCAAGATCATGTGGGTCTATAGACCAACATGTCCTGATCAATAGCATGTTTTCAATCAAAATAGACACCTCTTGAGCTAAATTATAGCGTTCGAGTCTTTTCGAGTGTGTATTTTTCGAATGTACACTCGAAACTGCTCTAAGTAGACAAATCTTGTTTATGAGGCCTAAATTTCAAAATTTTGCTAAAATATCAAGATCATCTGGATCTATAGACCAACATGTCCTGATCATTAGCATGTTTCCAATCAAAATAGACACTTCTTGAGCTAAATTATAGCGTTCTAGTCTTTTCGAGTGTGTATTTTTCGAATGTGCACTCGAAACTGCTCTAAGTAGAAAATTTGTGTTTATGAGGCCTAGGCTTCAAAACATGGCTAAAATATCAAGATCATGTGGGTCTATAGACCAACATGTCCTGATAATTAGCATGTTTTCAATCAAAATAGACATCTATTGAGCTAAATTATAGCGTTCGAGTCTTTTCGAGTGTGTATTTTTCGAATGTACACTCGAAACTGCTCTAAGTAGAAAAATCTTGTTTATGTGGCCTAGACTTCAAAATTTGGCTAAAATATCAAGATCATGTGGGTCTATAGACCAACATGTCCTGATAATTAGCATGTTTCCAATCAAAATAGACACCTCTTGAGCTAAATTATAGCGTTCTAGTCTTTTCGAGTGTGTATTTTTCGAATGTGCACTCGAAACTGCTCTAAGTAGAAAATTTGTGTTTATAAGGCCCAGGCTTCAAAACTTGGCTAAAATATCAAGATCATGTGGGTCTATAGACCAACATGTCCTGATAATTAGCATGTTTTCAATCAAAATAGACATCTATTGAGCTAAATTATAGCGTTCGAGTCTTTTCGAGTGTGTATTTTTCGAATGTACACTCGAAACTGCTCTAAGTAGAAAAATCTTGTTTATGTGGCCTAGACTTCAAAATTTGGCTAAAATATCAAGATCATGTGGGTCTATAGACCAACATGTCCTGATAATTAGCATGTTTCCAATCAAAATAGACACCTCTTGAGCTAAATTATAGCGTTCGAGTCTTTTCGAGTGTGTATTTTTTCGAATGTACACTCGAAACTGCTCTAAGTAGAAAAATCTTGTTTATGTGGCCTAGACTTCAAAATTTGGCTAAAATATCAAGATCATGTGGGTCTATAGACCAACATGTCCTGATAATTAGCATGTTCTCAATCAAAATAGACATCTCTTGAGATAAATTATAGCGTTCGAGTCTTTTCGAGTGTGTATTATTCGAATGTACACTCGAAACTGCTCTAAGTAGAAAATTCGTGTTTATGAGGCCTAGGATTCAAAACTTGGCTAAAATATCAAGATCATGTGGGTCTATAGACCAACATGTCCTGATAATTAGCATGTTTTCAATCAAAATAGACACCTCTTGAGCTAAATTATAGCGTTCGAGTCTTTTCGAGTGTGTATTTTTCGAATGTACACTCGAAACTGCTCTAAGTAGAAAAATCTTGTTTATGTGGCCTAGACTTCAAAATTTGGCTAAAATATCAAGATCATGTGGGTCTATAGACCAACATGTCCTGATAATTAGCATGTTTTCAATCAAAATAGACACCTCTTCAGCTAAATTATAGCGTTCGAGTCTTTTCGAGTGTGTATTTTTCGAATGTACACTCGAAACTGCTCTAAGTAGAAAAATCTTGTTTATGTGGCCTAGACTTCAAAATTTGGCTAAAATATCAAGATCATGTGGGTCTATAGACCAACATGTCGTGATAATTAGCATGTTTTCAATCAAAATAGACACCTCTTGAGCTAAATTATAGCGTTCGAGTCTTTTCGAGTGTGTATTTTTCGAATGTACACTCGAAACTGCTCTAAGTAGAAAAATCTTGTTTATGTGGCCTAGACTTCAAAATTTGGCTAAAATATCAAGATCATGTGGGTCTATAGACCAACAAGTCCTGATAATTAGTATGTTTTCAATCAAAATAGACACCTCTTGAGCTAACCTATAGCGTTCGAGTCTTTTCGAGTGTGTATTTTTCGAATGTACACTCGAAACTGCTCTAAGTAGGAAAATCTTGTTTATGTGGCCTAGACTTCAAAATTTGGCTAAAATATCAAGATCATGTGGGTCTATAGACCAACATGTCCTGATCATTAGCATGTTTCCAATCAAAATAGACACCTCTTGAGCTAAATTATAGCGTTCTAGTCTTTTCGAGTGTGTATTTTTTGAATGTACACTCGAAACTGCTCTAAGTAGAAAATTTGTGTTTATGAGGCCTAGGCTTCAAAACTTGGCTAAAATATAAAGATCATGTGGGTCTATAGACCAACATGTCCTGATAATTAGCATGTTTTCAATCAAAATAGACACCTCTTGAGCTAAATTATAGCGTTCGAGTCTTTTCGAGTGTGTATTTTTCGAATGTACACTCGAAACTGCTCTAAGTAGAAAAATCTTGTTTATGTGGCCTAGACTTCAAAATTTGGCTAAAATATCAAGATCTTGTGGGTCTATAGACCAACATGTCCTGATCATTAGCATGTTTCCAATCAAAATAGACACCTCTTGAGCTAAATTATAGCGTTCTAGTCTTTTCGAGTGTGTATTTTTCGAATGTAGACTCGAAACTGCTCTAAGTAGAAAATTTGTGTTTATGAGGCCTAGGCTTCAAAACTTGGCAAAAATATCAAGATCATATGGGTCGATAGACCAACATGTCCTGATAATTAGCATGTTTTCAATCAAAATAGACATCTCTGGAGCTAAATTATAGCGTTCGATTCTTTTCGAGTGTGTATTTTTTGAATGTACACTTGAAAATGCTCTAAGTAGAAAAATCTTGTTTATGTGGCCTAGACTTCAAAATTTGGCTAAAATATCAAGATCATGTGGGTCTATAGACCAACATGTCCTGATCAATAGCATGTTTCCAATCAAAATAGACACCTCTGGAGCTAAATTATAGCGTTCGAGTCTTTTCGAATGTGTATTTTTCGAATGTACACTCGAAACTGCTCTAAGTAGAAAAATCTTGTTTATGTGGCCTAGACTTCAAAATTTGGCTAAAATATCAAGATCATGTGGGTCTATAGACCAACATGTCCTGATCATTAGCATGTTTCCAATCAAAATAGACACCTCTTGAGCTAAATTATAGCGTTCTAGTCTTTTCGAGTGTGTATTTTTCGAATGTACACACGAAACTGCTCTAAGTAGAAAATTTGTGTTGATGAGGCCTAGGATTCAAAACTTGGCTAAAATATCAAGATCATATGGGTCTATAGACCAACATGTCCTGATAATTAGCATGTTTCCAATCAAAATAGACACCTCTTGAGATAAATTATAGCGTTCGAGTCTTTTCGAGTGTGTATTTTTCGAATGTACACTCGAAACTGCTCTAAGTAGAAAAATCTTGTTTATGTGGCCTAGACTTCAAAATTTGGCTAAAATATCAAGATCATGTGGGTCTATAGACAAAAATGTCCTGATCATTAGCTGTTTTCCAATCAAAATAGACACCTCTTGAGCTAAATTATAGCGTTCGAGTCTTTTCGAGTGTGTATTTTTCGAATGTACACTCGAAACTGCTCTAAGTAGAAAAATCTTGTTTATGTGGCCTAGACTTCAAAATTTGGCTAAAATATCAAGATCATGTGGGTCTATAGACCAACATGTCCTGATAATTAGCATGTTTTCAATCAAAATAGACACCTCTTGAGCTAAATTATAGCGTTCTAGTCTTTTCGAGTGTGTATTTTTCGAATGTACACTCGAAACTCCTCTTAGTAGAAAATTTGTGTTTATGAGGCCTAGGCTTCAAAACTTGGCAAAAATATCAAGATCATGTGGGTCTATAGACCAACATGTCCTGATAATTAGCATGTTTTCAATCAAAATAGACATCTCTGGAGCTAAATTATAGCGTTCGAGTCTTTTCGAGTGTGTATTTTTCGAATGTACACTCGAAACTGCTCTAAGTAGAAAAATCTTGTTTATGTGGCCTAGACTTCAAAATTTGGCTAAAATATCAAGATCATGTGGGTCTATAGACCAACATGTCCTGATCATTAGCATGTTTCCAATCAAAATAGACACCTCTTGAGCTAAATTATAGTGTTCTAGTCTTTTCGAGTGTGTATTTTTCGAATGTCCACTCGAAACTGCTCTAAGTAGAAAATTTGTGTTTATGAGGCCTAGGATTCAAAACTTGGCTAAAATATCAAAATCATGTGGGTCTATAGACCAACATGTCCTGATAATTAGCATGTTTTCAATCAAAATAGACACCTCTTGAGCTAAATTATAGCGTTCGAGTCTTTTCGAGTGTGTATTTTTCGAATGTACACTCGAAACTGCTCTAAGTAGAAAAATCTTGTTTATGTGGCCTAGACTTCAAAATTTGGCTAAAATATCAAGATCATGTGGGTCTATAGACCAACATGTCCTGATAATTAGCATGTTCTCAATCAAAATAGACATCTCTTGAGATAAATTATAGCGTTCGAGTCTTTTCGAGTGTGTATTATTCGAATGTACACTCGAAACTGCTCTAAGTAGAAAATCCGTGTTTATGAGGCCTAGGCTTCAAAACTTGGCAAAAATATCAAGATCATATGGGTCGATAGACCAACATGTCCTGATAATTAGCATGTTTTCAATCAAAATAGACATCTCTGGAGCTAAATTATAGCGTTCGAGTCTTTTCGAGTGTGTATTTTTCGAATGTACACTCGAAACTGCTCTAAGTAGAAAAATCTTGTTTATGTGGCCTAGACTTCAAAATTTGGCTAAAATATCAAGATCATGTGGGTCTATAGACCAACATGTCCTGATCATTAGCATGTTTCAAATCAAAATAGACACCTCTTGAGCTAAATTATAGTGTTCTAGTCTTTTCGAGTGTGTATTTTTCGAATGTACACTCGAAACTTCTCTAAGTAGAAAAATCTTGTTTATGTGGCCTAGACTTCAAAATTTGGCTAAAATATCAAGATCATGTGGGTCTATAGACCAACATGTCCTGATCATTAGCATGTTTCCAATCAAAATAGACATCTCTTGAGATTAATTATAGCGTTCGAGTCTTTTCGAGTGTGTATTATTCGAATGTACACTCGAAACTGCTCTAAGTAGAAAATCCGTGTTTATGAGGCCTAGGCTTCAAAACTTGGATAAAATATCAAGATCATGTGGGTCTATATACCAACATGTCCTGATAATTAGCATGTTTTCAATCAAAATAGACACCTCTTGAGCTAAATTATAGCGTTCGAGTCTTTTCGAGTGTGTATTTTTCGAATGTACACTCGAAACTGCTCTAAGTAGAAAAATCTTGTTTATGTGGCCTAGACTTCAAAATTTGGCTAAAATATCAAGATCATGTTGGTCTGTAGACCAACATGTCCTGATCATTAGCATGTTTCCAATCAATATAGACACCTCTTGAGCTAAATTATAGCGTTCGAGTCTTTTCGAGTGTGTATTTTTCGAATATACACTCAAAACTGCTCTAAGTAGAAAATTCGTGTGTATGAGGCCTAGGCTTCAAAACTTGGCTAAAATATCAAGATCATGTGGGTCTATAAACCAACATATCCTGATAATTAGCATGTTTTCAATCAAAATAGACATCTCTTGAGATAAATTATAGCGTTCGAGTCTTTTCGAGTGTGTATTATTCGAATGTACACTCGAAACTGCTCTAAGTAGAAAATCCATGTTTATGAGGCCTAGGCTTCAAAACTTGGATAAAATATCAAGATCATGTGGGTCTATATACCAACATGTCCTGATAATTAGCATGTTTCCAATCAAAATAGACACCTCTTGAGCTAAATTATAGCGTTCGAGTCTTTTCGAGTGTGTATTTTTCGAATATACACTCGAAACTGCTCTAAGTAGAAAATTCGTGTGTATGAGGCCTAGGCTTCAAAACTTGGCTAAAATATCAAGATCATGTGGGTCTATAAACCAACATATCCTGATAATTAGCATGTTTTCAATCAAAATAGACATCTCTTGAGATAAATTATAGCGTTCGAGTCTTTTCGAGTGTGTATTATTCGAATGTACACTCGAAACTGCTCTAAGTAGAAAATCCATGTTTATGAGGCCTAGACTTCAAAACTTGGATAAAATATCAAGATCATGTGGGTCTATATACCAACATGTCCTGATAATTAGCATGTTTTCAATCAAAATAGACACCTCTTGAGCTAAATTATAGCGTTCGAGTCTTTTCGAGTGTGTATTTTTCGAATGTACACTCGAAACTGCTCTAAGTAGAAAAATCTTGTTTATGTGGCCTAGACTTCAAAATTTGGCTAAAATATCAAGATCATGTGGGTCTATAGACCAACATGTCCTGATAATTAGCATGTTTTCAATCAAAATAGACACCTCTTGAGCTAAATTATAGCGTTCGAGTCTTTTCGAGTGTGTATTTTTCGAATGTACACTCGAAACTGCTCTAAGTAGAAAAATCTTGTTTATGTGGCCTAGACTTCAAAATTTTGCTAAAACATCAAGATCATGTGGGTCTATAGACCAACATGTCCTGATAATTAGCATGTTTTCAATCAAAATAGACACCTCTTGAGCTAAATTATAGCGTTCGAGTCTTTTCGAGTGTGTATTTTTCGAATGTACACTCGAAACTGCTCTAAGTAGGCAAATCTTGTTTATGAGGCCTAGATTTCAAAATTTTGCTAAAATATCAAGATCATCTAGGTCTACAGACCAACATGTCCTGATCATTAGCATGTTTCCAATAAAAATAGAAACCTGTTGAGCTAAATTAAAGCGTTCGAGTGTTTTCGAGTGTGTATTATTCGAATGTACACTCGAAACTGCTCTAAGTAGAAAATTCGTGTTTATGAGGCCTAGGCTTCAAAACTTGGCAAAAATATCAAGATCATGTGAGTCTATAGACCAACATGTCCTGATAATTAGCATGTTCTCAATAAAAATGGAAACCTCTTGAGCTAAATTATAGCGCTCGAGTCTTTTCGAGTGTGTATTTTTCGAATGTACACTGGAAACTGCTCTAAGTAGAAAAATCTTGTTTATGTGGTCTAGACTTCAAAATTTGGCTAAAATATCAAGATCATGTGGGTCTATAGACCAACATGTCTTGATCATTAGCATGTTTCCAATTAAAATAGACACCTCTTGAGCTAAATTATAGCGTTCGAGTCTTTTCGAGTGTGTATTTTTCGAATGTACACTCGAAACTGCTCTAAGTAGAAAATTCGTGTTTATGAGGCCTAGGCTTCAAAACTTGGCCAAAATATCAAGATCATGTGGGTCTATAGACCAACATGTCCTGATAATTAGCATGTTTTCAATCAAAATAGACATCGGTTGAGCTAAATTATAGCGTTCGAGTCTTTTCGAGTGTGTATTATTTGAATGTACACTCGAAACTGCTCTAAGTAGAAAATTCGTGTTTATCAGGCCTAGCCTTAAAAACTTGGATAACATATCAAGATCATGTGGGTCTATAGACCAACATGTCCTGATCAATAGCATGTTTTCAATCAAAATAGACACCTCTTGAGCTAAATTATAGCGTTCGAGTCTTTTCGAGTGTGTATTTTTCGAATGTACACTCGAAACTGCTCTAAGTAGACAAATCTTGTTTATGAGGCCTAGATTTAAAATTTTTGCTAAAATATCAAGATCATCTGGGTCTATAGACCAACATGTCCTGATAATTAGCATGTTTTCAACCAAAATAGAAACATGTTGAGCTAAATTATAGCGTTCGAGTCTTTTCGAGTGTGTATTATTCGAATGTACACTCGAAACTGCTCTCTAAGTAGAAAATTCGTGTTTATGAGGCCTAGGGTTCAAAACTTGGCTAAAATATCAAGATCATGTGGGTTTATAGACCAACATGTCCTGATAATTAGCATGTTTTCAATCAAAATAGACACCTCTTGAGCTAAATTATAGCGTTGGAGTCTTTTCGAGTGTGTATTTTTCGAATGTACACTCGAAACTGCTCTAAGTAGAAAAATCTTGTTTATGTGGCCTAGACTTCAAAATTTGGATAAAATATCAAGATCATGTGGGTCTATAGACCAACATGTCCTGATCAATAGCATGTTTTCAATCAAAATAGACACCTCTTGAGCTAAATTATAGCGTTCTAGTCATTTCGAGTGTGTATTTTTCGAATGCACACTCGAAACTTCTCTAAGTAGAAAATTCGTGTTTATGAGGCCTAGGCTTCAAAACTTGGCTAAAATATCAAGATCATGTGGGTCCATAGACCAACATGTCCTGATAATTAGCATGTTTTCAATCAAAATAGACACCTCTTGAGCTAAATTATAGCGTTCGAGTCTTTTCGAGTGTGTATTATACGAATGTACACTCGAAACTGCTCTCTAAGTAGAAAATTCGTGTTTATGAGGCCTAGGGTTCAAAACTTGGCTAAAATATCAAGATCATGTGGGTCTATAGACCAACATGTCCTGATAATTAGCATGTTTTCAATCAAAATAGACACCTCTTGAGCTAAATTATAGCGTTCGAGTCTTTTCGAGTGTGTATTTTTCGAATGTACACTCGAAACTGCTCTAAGTATAAAAATCTTGTTTATGTGGCCTAGACTTCAAAACTTGGCTAAAATATCAAGATCATGTGGGTCCATAGACCAACATGTCCTTATAATTAGCATGTTTTCAATCAAAATAGACACCTCTTGAGCTAAATTATAGCGTTCGAGTCTTTTCGAGTGTGTATTTTTCGAATGTACACTCGAAACTGCTCTAAGTAGAAAAATCTTGTTTATGTGGCCTAGACTTCAAAATTTGGCTAAAATATCAAGATCATGTGGGTCTATAGACCAACATGTCCTGATAATTAATATGTTTTCAATCAAAATAGACACCTCTTGAGCTAACCTATAGCGTTCGAGTCTTTTCGAGTGTGTATTTTTCGAATGTACACTCGAAACTGCTCTAAGTAGGAAAATCTTGTTTATGTGGCCTAGACTTCAAAATTTGGCTAAAATATCAAGATCATGTGGGTCTATAGACCAACATGTCCTGATCAATAGCATGTTTTCAATCAAAATAAACACCTCTTGAGCTAAATTATAGCATTCGAGTCTTTTCGAGTGTGTATTATTTAAATGTACACTCGAAACTGCTCTAAGTAGAAAATTCGTGTTTATGAGGCCTAGGCTTCAAAACTTGAATAAAATATCAAGATCATGTGGGTCTATAGACCGACATGTCCTGATAATTAGCTTGTTTTCAATCAAAATAGACACCTCTTGAGCAAAATTATAGCGTTCAAGTCTTTTCGAGTGTGTATTTTTCGAATGTACACTCGAAACTGCTCTAAGTAGACAAATCTTGTTTATGAGGCCTAGACTTCAAAATTTAGCTAAAATATCAAGATCATCTGGGTCATAGACCAACATGTCCTTATCATTAGCATGTTTCCAATAAAAATAGACACCGGTTGAGCTAAATTATAGCGTTCGAGGCTTTTCGAGTGTCTATTATTTAAATGTACACTCGAAACTGCTCTAAGTAGAAAATTCGTGTTTATGAGGCCTAGCCTTCAAAACATGGCTAACATATGAAGATCATGTGGGTCAATAGACCAACATGTCCTGATAATTAGCATGTTTTCAATCAAAATAGACACCTCTTGAGCTAAATTATAGCGTTCGAGTCTTTTCGAGTGTGTATTTTTCGAATGTACACTCGAAACTGCTCTAAGTAGAAAAATCTTGTTTATGTGGCCTAGACTTCAAAATTTGGATAAAATATCAAGATCATGTGGGTCTATAGACCAACATGTCCTGATCAATAGCATGTTTTCAATCAAAATAGACACCTCTTGAGCTAAATTATAGCGTTCGAGTCATTTCGAGTGTGTATTTTTCGAATGTACACTCGAAACTTCTCTAAGTAGAAAATTCGTGTTTATGAGGCCTAGGCTTCAAAACTTGGATAAAATATCAAGATCATGTGGGTCCATAGACCAACATGTCCTGATAATTAGCATGTTTTCAATCAAAATAGACACCTCTTGAGCTAAATTATAGCGTTCGAGTCTTTTCGAGTGTGTATTTTTCGAATGTACACTCGAAACTGCTCTAAGTAGAAAAATCTTGTTTATGTGGCCTAGACTTCAAAATTTGGATAAAATATCAAGATCATGTGGGTCTATAGACCAACATGTCCTGATCAATAGCATTTTTCAATCAAAATAGACACCTCTTGAGATAAATTATAGCGTTCTAGTCTTTTCGAGTGTGTATTTTTCGAATGTACACTCGAAACTGCTCTAAGTAGAAAAATCTTGTTTATGTGGCCTAGACTTCAAAATTTGGCTAAAATATCAAGATCATGTGGGTCTATAGACCAACATGTCCTGATCATTAGCATTTTTCAATCAAAATAGACACCTCTTGAGCTAAATTATAGCGTTCTAGTCTTTTCGAGTGTGTATTTTTCGAATGTACACTCGAAACTGCTCTAAGTAGAAAAATCTTGTTTATGTGGCCTAGACTTCAAAATTTGGCTAAAATATCAAGATCATGTGGGTCTATACACCAACATGTCCTGATCATTAGCATGTTTCCAATCAATATAGACACCTCTTGAGCTAAATTATAGCGTTCGAGTCTTTTCGAGTGTGTATTTTTCGAATGTACACTCGAAACTGCTCTAAGTATAATATCAGTGTTTATGAGGCCTAGGCTTCAAAAATTGGATAAAATATCAAGATAATGTGGGTCTATAGACCAACATGTCCTGATAATTAGCATGTTTCCAATCAAAATAGACACCTCTTGAGCTAAATTATAGCGTTCTAGTCTTTTCGAGTGTGTATTTTTCGAATGTACACTCGAAACTGCTCTAGGTAGAAAATTCGTGTTTATGAGGCCTAGGCTTCAAAATTTGGCTAAAATATCAAGATCATGTGGGTCTATAGACCAACATGTCCTTATCATTAGCATGTTTCCAATAAAAATAGAAACCTGTTGATCTAAATTATAGCGTTCGAGTCTTTTCGAGTGTGTATTATTCGAATGTACACTCGAAACTGCTCTAAGTAGAAAATCCGTGTTTATGAGGCCTAGGCTTCAAAACTTGGATAAAATATCAAGATCATGTGGGTCTATAGACCAACATCTCCTGATCAATATCATGTTTTCAATCAAAATAGACACCTCTTGAGCTAAATTATAGCGTTCGAGTCTTTTCGAGTGTGTATTTTTTCGAATGTACACTCGAAACTGCTCTAAGTAGACAAATCTTTTTTATGAGGCCTAGACTTCAAAATTTGGCTAAAATATCAAGATCATGTGGCTATATAGACCAACATGTCCTTATCATTAACATGTTTCCAATAAAAATAGACACCTCTTGAGCTAAATTATAGCGTTCGAGTCTTTTCGAGTGTGTATTATTCGAATGTACACTCGAAACTGCTCTCTAAGTAGAAAATTCGTGTTTATGAGGCCTAGGGTTCAAAACTTGGCTAAAATATCAAGATCATGTGGGTCTATAGACCAACATGTCCTGATAATTAGCATGTTTTCAATCAAAATACACACCTCTTGAGCTAAATTATAGCGTTCGAGTCTTTTCGAGTGTGTATTTTTCAAATGTACACTCGAAACTGCTCTAAGTAGAAAAATCTTGTTTATGTGGCCTAGACTTAGAAATTTGGCTAAAATATCAAGATCATGTGGGTCAATAGACCGACATGTCCTGATCAATAACATGTTTTCAATCAAAATAGACACCTCTTGAGCTAAATTATAGCCTTAAAGTCTTTTCGAGTGTGTATTTTTCGAATGTACACTCGAAACTGCTCTAAGTAGACAAATCTTGTTTATGAGGCCTAGATTTCAAAATTTTGCTAAAATATAAAGATCATCTGGATCTATAGACCAACATGTCCTTATCATTAGCATGTTTCCAATAAAAATAGAAACCTGTTGATCTAAATTATAGCGTTCGAGTCTTTTCGAGTGTGTATTATTCGAATGTACACTCGAAACTGCTCTAAGTAGAAAATCCTTGTTTATGAGGCCTAGGCTTCAAAACTTGGATAAAATATCAAGATCATGTGGGTCTATAGACCAACATCTCCTGATCAATATCATGTTTTCAATCAAAATAGACACCTCTTGAGCTAAATTATAGCGTTCGAGTCTTTTCGAGTGTGGATTTTTTCGAATGTACACTCGAAACTGCTCTAAGTAGACAAATCTTGTTTATGAGGCCTAGACTTCAAAATTTGGCTAAAATATCAAGATCATGTGGGTCTATAGACCAACATGTCCTGATCATTAGCATGTTTCCAATAAAAATAGACACCTCTTGAGCTAAATTATAGCGTTCGAGTCTTTTCGAGTGTGTATTATTCGAATGTACACTCGAAACTGCTCTCTAAGTAGAAAATTCGTGTTTATGAGGCCTAGGGTTCAAAACTTGGCTAAAATATCAAGATCATGTGGGTCTATAGATTAACATGTCCTGATAATTAGCATGTTTTCAATCAAAATAGACACCTCTTGAGCTAAATTATAGCGTTCGAGTCTTTTCGAGTGTGTATTTTTCAAATGTACACTCGAAACTGCTCTAAGTAGAAAAATCTTGTTTATGTGGCCTAGACTTAGAAATTTGGCTAAAATATCAAGATCATGTGGGTCAATAGACCGACATGTCCTGATCAATAACATGTTTTCAATCAAAATAGACACCTCTTGAGCTAAATTATAGCCTTAAAGTCTTTTCGAGTGTGTATTTTTCGAATGTACACTCGAAACTGCTCTAAGTAGACAAATCTTGTTTATGAGGCCTAGGCTTCAAAACTTGGCTAAAATATCAAGATCATGTGGGTCTATAGACCAACATGTCCTGATCAATAGCATGTTTTCAATCAAAATAGACACCTCATGAGCTAAATTATAGCGTTCGAGTCTTTTCGAGTGTGTATTTTTCGAATGTACACTCGAAACTGCTCTAAGTAGAGAAATCTTGTTTATGTGGCCTAGACTTCAAAATTTGGCTAAAATATCAAGATCATGTAGGTCTATAGACCAACATGTCCTGATCATTAGCATGTTTCCAATCAAAATAGACACCTCTTGAGCTAAATTATAGCGTTCGAGTCTTTTCGAGTGTGTATTTTTCGAATATACACTCGAAACTGCTCAAAGTAGAAAATTCGTGTGTATGAGGCCTAGGCTTCAAAACTTGGCTAAAATATCAAGATCATGTGGGTCTATAGACCAACATGTCCTGATCAATAGCATGTTTCCAATCAAAATAGACACCTCTTGAGCTAAATTATAGCGTTGGAGTCTTTTCGAGTGTGTATTTTTCGAATGTACACTCGAAACTGCTCTAAGTAGAAAAATCTTGTTTATGTGGCCTAGACTTCAAAATTTGGCTAAAATATCAAGATCATGTAGGTCTATAGACCAACATGTCCTGATCATTAGCATGTTTCCAATCCAAATAGATACCTCTTGAGCTAAATTATAGCGTTCGAGTCTTTTCGAGTGTGTATTTTTCGAATATACACTCGAAACTGCTCTAAGTAGAAAATTCGTGTTTATGAGGCCTAGCCTTAAAAACTTGGCTAACATATGAAGATCATGTGGGTCAATAGACCAACATGTCCTGATCAATAGCATGTTTTCAATCAAAAAAAACACCTCATGAGCTAAATTATAGCGTTCGAGTCTTTTCGAGTGTGTATTTTTCGAATGTACACTCGAAACTGCTCTAAGTAGAAAAATCTTGTTTATGTGGCCTAGACTTCAAAATTTGGCTAAAATATCAAGATCATGTGGGTCTATAGACCAACATGTCCTGATCAATAGCATGTTTTCAATCAAAATAGACACCTCTTGAGCTAAATTATAGCATTCGAGTCTTTTCGAGTGTGTATTATTTAAATGTACACTCGAAACTACTCTAAGTAGAAAATTCGTGTTTATGAGGCCTAGGCTTCAAAACTTGGATAAAATATCAAGATCATGTGGGTCTATAGACCAACATGTCCTGATAATTAGCATGTTTTCAATCAAAATAGACACCTTTTGAGAAAAATTATAGCGTTCGAGTCTTTTCGAGTGTGTATTTTTCGAATGTACACTCGAAACTGCTCTAAGTAGACAAATCTTGTTTATGAGGCCTAGACTTCAAAATTTAGCTAAAATATCAAGATCATCTGGGTCATAGACCAACATGTCCTTATCATTAGCATGTTTCCAATAAAAATAGACACCGGTTGAGCTAAATTATAGCGTTCGAGGCTTTTCGAGTGTCTATTATTTAAATGTACACTCGAAACTGCTCTAAGTAGAAAATTCGTGTTTATGAGGCCTAGCCTTCAAAACATGGCTAACATATGAATATCATGTGGGTCAATAGACCAACATGTCCTGATCAATAGCATGTTTTCAATCAAAATAGACACCTCTTGAGCTAAATTATAGCGTTCGAGTCTTTTCGAGTGTGTATTTTTCGAATGTACACTCGAAACTGCTCTAAGTAGACAAATCTTGTTTATGAGGCCTAGATTTAAAATTTTTGCTAAAATATCAAGATCATCTGGGTCTATAGACCAACATGTCCTGATAATTAGCATGTTTTCAACCAAAATAGAAACATGTTGAGCTAAATTATAGCGTTCGAGTCTTTTCGAGTGTGTATTATTCGAATGTACACTCGAAACTGCTCTCTAAGTAGAAAATTCGTGTTTATGAGGCCTAGGGTTCAAAACTTGGCTAAAATATCAAGATCATGTGGGTTTATAGACCAACATGTCCTGATAATTAGCATGTTTTCAATCAAAATAGACACCTCTTGAGCTAAATTATAGCGTTGGAGTCTTTTCGAGTGTGTATTTTTCGAATGTACACTCGAAACTGCTCTAAGTAGAAAAATCTTGTTTATGTGGCCTAGACTTCAAAATTTGGATAAAATATCAAGATCATGTGGGTCTATAGACCAACATGTCCTGATCAATAGCATGTTTTCAATCAAAATAGACACCTCTTGATCTAAATTATAGCTTTCAAGTCTTTTCGAGTGTGTATTTTTCGAATGTACACTCGAAACTGCTCTAAGTATAATATCAGTGTTTATGAGGCCTAGGCTTCAAAACTTGGATAAAATATCAAGATAATGTGGGTCTATAGACCAACATGTCCTGATAATCAGCATGTTTTCAATCAAAATAGACACCTCTTGAGCTAAATTATAGCGTTCGAGTCTTTTCGAGTGTGTATTTTTCGAATGTACACTCGAAACTGCTCTAAGTAGAAAAATCTTGTTTATGTGGCCTAGACTTCAAAATTTGGCTAAAATATCAAGATCATGTGGGTCTATAGACCAACATGTCCTGATCATTAGCATGTTTCCAATCAATATAGACACCTCTTGAGCTAAATTATAGCGTTCGAGTCTTTTCGAGTGTGTATTTTTCGAATATACACTTGAAACTGCTCTAAGTAGAAAATTCGTGTGTATGAGGCCTAGGCTTCAAAACTTGGCTAAAATATCAAGATCATGTGGGTCTATATACCAACATGTCCTGATAATTAGCATGTTTTCAATCAAAATAGACACCTCTTGAGCTAAATTATAGCGTTCGAGTCTTTTCGAGTGTGTATTTTTCGAATGTACACTCGAAACTTCTCTAAGTAGAAAATTCGTGTTTATGAGGCCTAGGCTTCAAAACTTGGATAAAATATCAAGATCATGTG
Source organism: Papaver somniferum (assembly GCF_003573695.1). Classification (NCBI taxonomy): domain Eukaryota; kingdom Viridiplantae; phylum Streptophyta; class Magnoliopsida; order Ranunculales; family Papaveraceae; genus Papaver; species Papaver somniferum. The sequence goes on from NW_020629041.1 coordinate 45,957, forward strand.
GGTCTATAGACCAACATGTCCTGATAATTAGTATGTTTTCAATCAAAATAGACACCTCTTGAGCTAACCTATAGCGTTCGAGTCTTTTCGAGTGTGTATTTTTCGAATGTACACGCGAAACTGCTCTAAGTAGGAAAATCTTGTTTATGTGGCCTAGACTTCAAAATTTGGCTAAAATATCAAGATCATGTGGGTCTATAGACCAACATGTCCTGATCAATAGCATGTTTTCAATCAAAATAGACACCTCTTGAGCTAAATTATAGCATTCGAGTCTTTTCGAGTGTGTATTATTTAAATGTACACTCGAAACTTCTCTAAGTAGAAAATTCGTGTTTATGAGGCCTAGGCTTCAAAACTTGGATAAAATATCAAGATCATGTGGGTCCATAGACCAACATGTCCTGATAATTAGCATGTTTTCAATCAAAATAGACACCTCTTGAGCTAAATTATAGCGTTCGAGTCTTTTCGAGTGTGTATTTTTCGAATGTACACTCGAAACTGCTCTAAGTAGAAAAATCTTGTTTATGTGGCCTAGACTTCAAAATTTGGCTAAAATATCAAGATCATGTGGGTCTATAGACCAACATGTCCTGATAATTAGTATGTTTTCAATCAAAATAGACACCTCTTGAGCTAACCTATAGCGTTCGAGTCTTTTCGAGTGTGTATTTTTCGAATGTACACTCGAAACTGCTCTAAGTAGAAAAATCTTGTTTATGTGGCCTAGACTTCAAAATTTGGCTAAAATATCAAGATCATGTGGGTCTATAGACCAACATGTCCTGATAATTTGTATGTTTTCAATCAAAATAGACACCTCTGGAGCTAACCTATAGCGTTCGAGTCTTTTCGAGTGTGTATTTTTCGAATGTACACTCGAAACTGCTCTAAGTAGGAAAATCTTGTTTATGTGGCCTAGACTTCAAAATTTGGCTAAAATATCAAGATCATGTGGGTCTATAGACCAACATGTCCTGATCAATATCATGTTTTCAATCAAAATAGACACCTCTTGAGCTAAATTATAGCATTCGAGTCTTTTCGAGTGTGTATTATTTAAATGTACACTCGAAACTGCTCTAAGTAGAAAATTCGTGTTTATGAGGCCTAGGCTTCAAAACTTGGATAAAATATCAAGATCATGTGGGTCTATAGACCAACATGTCCTGATAATTAGCATGTTTTCAATCAAAATAGACACCTCTTGAGCAAAATTATAGCGTTCGAGTCTTTTCGAGTGTGTATTTTTCGAATGTACACTCGAAACTGCTCTAAGTAGACAAATCTTGTTTATGAGGCCTAGTCTTCAAAATTTAGCTAAAATATCAAGATCATCTGGGTCATAGACCAACATGTCCTTATCATTAGCATGTTTCCAATAAAAATACACACCGGTTGAGCTAAATTATAGCGTTCGATGCTTTTCGAGTGTCTATTATTTAAATGTACACTCGAAACTGCTTTAAGTAGAAAATTCGTGTTTATGAGGCCTAGCCTTAAAAACATGGCTAACATATGAAGATCATGTGGGTCAATAGACCAACATGTCCTGATCAATAGCATGTTTTCAATCAAAATAGACACCTCTTGAGCTAAATTATAGCGTTCGAGTCTTTTCGAGTGTGTATTTTTCGAATGTACACTCGAAACTGCTCTAAGTAGACAAATCTTGTTTATGAGGCCTAGATTTAAAATTTTTGCTAAAATATCAAGATCATCTGGGTCTATAGACCAACATGTCCTGATAATTAGCATGTTTTCAACCAAAATAGAAACCTGTTGAGCTAAATTATATCGTTCGAGTCTTTTCGAGTGTGTATTATTCGAATGTACACTCGAAACTGCTCTCTAAGTAGAAAATTCGTGTTTATGAGGCCTAGGGTTCAAAACTTGGCTAAAATATCAAGATCATGTGGGTCTATAGACCAACATGTCCTGATAATTAGCATGTTTTCAATCAAAATAGACACCTCTTGAGCTAAATTATAGCGTTGGAGTCTTTTCGAGTGTGTATTTTTCGAATGTACACTCGAAAATGCTCTAAGTAGAAAAATCTTGTTTATGTGGCCTAGACTTCAAAATTTGGATAAAATATCAAGATCATGTGGGTCTATAGACCAACATGTCCTGATCAATAGCATGTTTTCAATCAAAATAGACACCTCTTGAGCTAAATTATAGCGTTCTAGTCATTTCGAGTGTGTATTTTTCGAATGTACACTCGAAACTTCTCTAAGTAGAAAATTCGTGTTTATGAGGCCTAGGCTTCAAAACTTGGCTAAAATATCAAGATCATGTGGGTCCATAGACCAACATGTCCTGATAATTAGCATGTTTTCAATCAAAATAGACACCTCTTGAGCTAAATTATAGCGTTGGAGTCTTTTCGAGTGTGTATTTTTCGAATGTACACTCGAAACTGCTCTAAGTAGAAAAATCTTGTTTATGTGGCCTAGACTTCAAAATTTGGATAAAATATCAAGATCATGTGGGTCTATAGACCAACATGTCCTGATCATTAGCATGTTTCCAATCAAAATAGAAACCGGTTGATCTAAATTATAGCGTTCGAGTCTTTTCGAGTGTTTATTATTCGAATGTACACTCGAAACTGCTATAAGTAGAAAATTCGTGTTTATGACGCTTAGGCTTCAAAACTTGGATAAAATATCAAGATCATGTGGGTCTATAGACCAACATGTCCTGATAATTAGCATGTTTTCAATCAAAATAGACACCTCTTGAGCTAAATTATAGCGTTCGAGTCTTTTCGAGTGTGTATTTTTCGAATGTACACTCGAAACTGCTCTAAGTAGAAAAATCTTGTTTATGTGGCCTAGACTTCAAAATTTGGCTAAAATATCAAGATCATGTGGGTCTATAGACCAACATGTCCTGATCATTAGCATGTTTTCAATCAAAATAGACATCTCTTGAGATAAATTATGGCGTTCGAGTCTTTTCGAGTGTGTATTATTCGAATGTACACTCGAAACTGCTCTAAGTAGAATATCCGTGTTTATGAAGCCTAGGCTTCAAAACTTGGATAAAATATCAAGATCATGTGGGTCTATAGACCAACATGTCCTGATAATTAGCATGTTTTCAATCAAAATAGACACCTCTTGAGCTAAATTATAGCGTTCGAGTCTTTTCGAGTGTGTATTTTTCGAATGTACACTCGAAACTGCTCTAAGTAGAAAAATCTTGTTTATGTGGCCTAGACTTCAAAATTTGGCTAAAATATCAAGATCATGTTGGTCTATAGACCAACATGTTCTGATAATTAGCATGTTTCCAATCAATATAGACACCTCTTGAGCTAAATTATAGCGTTCTAGTCTTTTCGAGTGTGTATTTTTCGAATGTACACTCGAAACTGCTCTAAGTAGAAAAATCTTGTTTATGAGGCCTAGGCTTCAAAATTTGGCTAAAATATCAAGATCATGTGGGTCTATAGACCAACATGTCCTGATAATTAGCATGTTTTCAATCAAAATAGACATCTCTTGAGATAAATTATAGCGTTCGAGTCTTTTCGAGTGTGTATTATTCGAATGTACACTCGAAACTGCTCTAAGTAGAAAATTCGTGTGTATGAGGCCTAGGCTTCAAAACTTGGCTAAAACATCAAGATCATGTGGGTCAATAGACTAACATGTCCTGATAATTAGCATGTTTTCAATCAAAATAGACATCTCTTGAGATAAATTATAGCGTTCGAGTCTTTTCGAGTGTGTATTATTCGAATGTACACACGAAACTGCTCTAAGTAGAATATCCGTGTTTATGAAGCCTAGGCTTCAAAACTTGGATAAAATATCAAGATCATGTGGGTCTATAGACCAACATGTCCTGATAATTAGCATGTTTTCAATCAAAATAGACACCTCTTGAGCTAAATTATAGCGTTCGAGTCTTTTCGAGTGTGTATTTTTCGAATGTACACTCGAAACTGCTCTAAGTAGAAAAATCTTGTTTATGTGGCCTAGACTTCAAAATTAGGATAAAATATCAAGATCATGTGGGTCTATAGACCAACATGTCCTGATCAATAGCATGTTTTCAATCAAAATAGACACCTCTTGAGCTAAATTATAGCGTTCGAGTCATTTCGAGTGTGTATTTTTCGAATGTACACTCGAAACTTCTCTAAGTAGAAAATTCGTGTTTATGAGGCCTAGGCTTCAAAACTTGGATAAAATATCAAGATCATGTGGGTCCATAGACCAACATGTCCTGATAATTAGCATGTTTTCAATCAAAATAGACACCTCTTGAGCTAAATTATAGCGTTCGAGTCTTTTCGAGTGTGTATTTTTCGAATGTACACTCGAAACTGCTCTAAGTAGAAAAATCTTGTTTATGTGGCCTAGACTTCAAAATTTGGCTAAAATATCAAGATCATGTGGGTCTATAGACCAACATGTCCTGATCAATAGCATTTCAATCAAAATAGACACCTCTTGAGCTAAATTATAGCGTTCGAATCTTTTCGAGTGTGTATTTTTCGAATGTACACTCGAAACTGCTCTAAGTAGACAAATCTTGTTTATGAGGCCTAGATTTCAAACTTTTGCTAAAATATCAAGATCATCTGGGTCTATAGACCAACATGTCCTGATCATTAGCATGTTTCCAATAAAATAGAAACCTGTTGATCTAAATTATAGCGTTCGAGTCTTTTCGAGTGTGTATTATTCGAATGTACACTCGAAACTGCTCTAAGTAGAAAATTCGTGTTTAGGAGGCCTAGGCTTCAAAACTTGGATAAAATATCAATATCATGTGGGTCTATAGACCAACATGTCCTGATAATTAGCATGTTTTCAATCAAAATAGACACCTCTTGAGCTAAATTATAGCGTTCGAGTCTTTTCGAGTGTGTATTTTTCGAATGTACACTCGAAACTGCTCTAAGTAGAAAAATCTTGTTTATGTGGCCTAGACTTCAAAATTTGGCTAAAATATCAAGATCATGTGGGTCTATAGACCAACATGTCCTGATCAATAGCATTTCAATCAAAATAGACACCTCTTGAGCTAAATTATAGCGTTCGAATCTTTTCGAGTGTGTATTTTTCGAATGTACACTCGAAACTGCTCTAAGTAGACAAATCTTGTTTATGAGGCCTAGATTTCAAACTTTTGCTAAAATATCAAGATCATCTGGGTCTATAGACCAACATGTCCTGATCATTAGCATGTTTCCAATAAAATAGAAACCTGTTGATCTAAATTATAGCGTTCGAGTCTTTTCGAGTGTGTATTATTCGAATGTACACTCGAAACTGCTCTAAGTAGAAAATTCGTGTTTATGTGGCCTAGGCTTCAAAATTTGGCTAAAATATCAAGATCATGTGGGTCTATAGACGAACATGTCCTGATCATTAGCATGTTTTAAAATAGACACCTCTTGAGCTAAATTATAGCGTTCGAGTCTTTTCGAGTGTGTATTTTTCGAATGTACACTCGAAACTGCTCTAAGTAGAAAAATCTTGTTTATGTGGCCTAGACTTCAAAATTTGGCTAAAATATCAAGATCATGTGGGTCTATAGACCAACATGTTTTGATCAATAGCATGTTTTCAATCAAAATAAACACCTCTTGATCTAAATTATAGCGTTCGAGTCTTTTCGAGTGTGTACTTTTCGAATGTACACTCGAAACTGCTCTAAGTAGACAAATCTTGTTTATGAGGCCTAGATTTCAAAATTTTGCTAAAATATCAAGATCATCTGGGTCTATAGACCAACATGTCCTGATCATTAGCATGTTTCCAATAAAAATAGAAACATGTTGATCTAAATTATAGCGTTCGAGTCTTTTCGAGTGTGTATTATTCGAATGTACACTCGAAACTTCTCTAAGTAGAAAATTCGTGTTTATGAGGCCTAGGCTTCAAAACTTGGATAAAATATCAAGATCATGTGGGTCTATAGACCAACATGTCCTGATAATTAGCATGTTTTCAATCAAAATAGACACCTCTTGAGCTAAATTATAGCGTTCGAGTCTTTTCGAGTGTGTATTTTTCGAATGTACACTCGAAACTGCTCTAAGTAGAAAAATCTTGTTTATGTGGCCTAGACTTCAAAATTTGGCTAAAATATCAAGATCATGTGGGTCTACAGACCAACATGTCCTGATCATTAGCATGTTTCCAATCAAAATAGATACCTTTTGAGCTAAATTATAGCGTTTGAGTCTTTTCGAGTGTGTATTATTCGAATGTACACTCGAAACTGCTCTCTAAGTAGAAAATTCGTGTTTATGAGGCCTAGGGTTCAAAACTTGGATAAAATATCAAGATCATGTGGGTCTATAGACCAACATGTCCTGATAATTAGCATGTTTTCAATCAAAATAGACACCTCTTGAGCTAAATTATAGCGTTCGAGTCTTTTCGAGTGTGTATTTTTCGAATGTACACTCGAAACTGCTCTAAGTAGAAAAATCTTGTTTATGTTGCCTAGACTTCAAAATTTTGCTAAAATATCAAGATCATCTGGGTCTATAGACCAACATGTCCTGATCATTAGCATGTTTCTAATAAAAAGAGAATATGTTGAGCTAAATTATAGCGTTCGAGTCTTTTCGAGTGTGTATTATTCGAATGTACACTCGAAACTGCTCTCTAAGTAGAAAATTCGTGTTTATGAGGCCTAGGGTTCAAAACTTGGCTAAAATATCAAGATCATGTGGGTCTATAGACCAACATGTCCTGATAATTAACATGTTTTCAATCAAAATAGACACCTCTTGAGCTAAATTATAGCGTTCGAGTCTTTTCGAGTGTGTATTTTTCGAATGTACACTCGAAACTGCTCTAAGTAGAAAAATCTTGTTTATGTGGCCTAGACTTCAAAATTTGGATAAAATATCAAGATCATGTGGGTCTATAGACCAACATGTCCTGATCATTAGCATGTTTTCAATCAAAATAGAAACCTGTTGATCTAAATTATAGCGTTCGAGTCTTTTCGAGTGTTATTATTCGCATGTACACTCGAAACTGCTCTAAGTAGAAAATTCGTGTTTATGAGGCCTAGGCTTCAAAACTTGGATAAAATATCAAGATCATGTGGGTCTATAGACCAACATGTCCTGATAATTAACATGTTTTCAATCAAAATAGACACCTCTTGAGCTAAATTATAGCGTTCGAGTCTTTTCGAGTGTGTATTTTTCGAATGTACACTCGAAACTGCTCTAAGTAGAAAAATCTTGTTTATGTGGCCTAGACTTCAAAATTTGGATAAAATATCAAGATCATGTGGGTCTATAGACCAACATGCCTGATAATTAGCATGTTTTCAATCAAAATAGACACCTCTTGAGCTAAATTATAGCGTTCGAGTCTTTTCGAGTGTGTATTTTTCGAATGTACACTCGAAACTGCTCTAAGTAGAAAAATCTTGTTTATGTGGCCTAGACTTCAAAATTTGGCTAAAATATCAAGATCATGTGGGTCTATAGACCAACATGTCCTGATCAATAGCATGTTTTCAATCAAAATAGATACCTCTTGAGCTAAATTATAGCGTTCTAGTCTTTTCGAGTGTGTATTATTAGAATGTACACTCGAAACTGCTCTAAGTAGAAAATTCGTGTTTATGAGGCCTAGGCTTCAAAACTTGGATAAAATAATAAGATCATGTGGGTCTATAGACCAACATGTCCTGATAATTAGCATGTTTTCAATCAAAATAGACACCTCTTGAGCTAAATTATAGCGTTCGAGTCTTTTCGAGTGTGTATTTTTCGAATGTACACTCGAAACTGCTCTAAGTAGAAAAATCTTGTTTATGTGGCCTAGACTTCAAAACTTGGCTAAAATATCAAGATCTTGTGGGTCTATAGACCAACGTGTCCTGATCATTAGCATGTTTCCAATCAAAATAGACACCTCTTGAGCTAAATTATAGCGTTCTAGTCTTTTCGAGTGTGTATTTTTCGAATTTACACTCGAAACTGCTCTAAGTAGAAAATTTGTGTTTATGAGGCCTAGGATTCAAAACTTGGCTAAAATATCAAAATCATGTGGGTCTATAGACCAACATGTCCTGATAATTAGCATGTTTTCAATCAAAATAGACACCTCTTGAGCTAAATTATAGCGTTCGAGTCTTTTCGAGTGTGTATTTTTCGAATGTACACTCGAAACTGCTCTAAGTAGAAAAATCTTGTTTAAGAGGCCTAGATTTCAAAATTTGGCTAAAATATCAAGATCATCTGGGTCTATAGACCAACATGTCCTGATCATTAGCATGTTTCCAATAAAATAGAAACCTGTTTATCTAAATTATAGCGTTCGAGTCTTTTCGATTGTGTATTTTTCGAATATACACTCGAAACTGCTCTAAGTAGAAAAATCTTGTTTATGTGGCCTAGACTTCAAAATTTGGCTAAAATATCAAGATCATCTGGGTCTATAGACCAACATGTCCTGATAATTAGCATGTTTTCAATCAAAATAGACACCTCTTGAGCTAAATTATAGCGTTCGAGTCTTTTCAAGTGTGTATTTTTCGAATGTACACTCGAAACTACTCTAAGTAGAAAAATCTTGTTTATGTGGCCTAGACTTCAAAATTTGGCTAAAATATCAAGATCATGTGGGTCTTTAGACCAACATGTCCTGATAATTAGCATGTTTTCAATCAAAATAGACACCTCTTGAGCTAAATTATAGCGTTCGAGTCTTTTCGAGTGTGTATTTTTCGAATGTACACTCGAAACTGCTCTAAGTAGACAAATCTTGTTTATGTGGCCTAGATTTCAAAATTTGGCTAAAATATCAAGATCATGTGGGTCTATAGACCAACATGTCCTGATCATTAGCATGTTTTCAATCAAAATAGACACCTCTTGAGCTAAATTATAGCGTTCGAGTCTTATCGATTGTGTATTTTTCGAATGTACACTCGAAACTGCTCTAAGTAGAAAAATCTTGTTTATGTGGCCTAGATTTCAAAATTTGGCTAAAATATCAAGATCATGTGGGTCTATAGACCAACATGTCCTGATCATTAGCATGTTTCCAATAAAAATAGACACCTCTTGAGCGAAATTATAGCGTTCGAGTCTTTTCGAGTGTGTATTATTCGAATGTACACTCGAAACTGCTCTAAGTAGAAAATTCGTGTTTATGAGGCCTAGGCTTCAAAACTTGGATAAAATATCAAGATCATGTGGGTCTATAGACCAACATGTCCTGATAATTAGCATGTTTTCAATCAAAATAGACACCTCTTGAGCTAAATTATAGCGTTCGAGTCTTTTCGAGTGCGTATTTTTCGTATGTACACTCGAAACTGCTCTAAGTAGAAAAATCTTGTTTATGTGGCCTAGACTTCAAAATTTGGCTAAAATATCAAGATCATGTGGGTCTATAGACCAACATGTCCTGATCATTAGCATGTTTTCAATCAAAATAGACACCTCTTGAGCTAAATTATAGCGTTCGAGTATTTTCGAGTGTGTATTTTTCGAATGTACACTCGAAACTGCTCTAAGTAGAAAAATCTTGTTTATGTGGCCTAGACTTAAAAATTTGGGTAAAATATCAAGATCATGTGGGTCTATACACCAACATGTCCTGATCATTAGCATGTTTTCAATCAAAATAGACACCTCTTGAGCTAAATTATAGCGTTCGAATCTTTTCGAGTGTGTATTTTTCGAATGTACACTCGAAACTGCTCTAAGTAGACAAATCTTGTTTATGAGGCCTAGATTTCAAAATTTTGCCAAAATATCAAGATCATCTGGGTCTATAGACCAACATGTCCTGATCAATAGCATGTTTTCAATCAAAATAGACACCTCTTGAGCTAAATTATAGCGTTCGAGTCTTTTCGAGTGTGTACTTTTCGAATGTACACTCGAAACTGCTCTAAGTAGACAAATCTTGTTTATCAGGCCTAGATTTCAAAATTTTGCTAAAATATCAAGATCATCTGGGTCTATAGACCAACATGTCCGGATCATTAGCATGTTTCCAATAGAAATAGAAACCTGTTGATCTAAATTATAGCGTTCGAGTCTTTTCGAGTGTGTATTATTCGAATGTACACTCGAAAATGCTCTAAGTAGAAAATTCGTGTTTATGAGGCCTAGGCTTCAAAACTTGGATAAAATATCAAGATCATGTGGGTCTATAGACCAACATGTCCTGATAATTAACATGTTTTCAATCAAAATAGACACCTCTTGAGCTAAATTATAGCGTTCGAGTCTTTTCGAGTGTGTATTTTTCGAATGTACACTCGAAACTGCTCTAAGTAGAAAAATCTTGTTTATGTGGCCTAGACTTCAAAATTTGGATAAAATATCAAGATCATGTGGGTCTATAGACCAACATGTCCTGATCAATAGCATGTTTTCAATCAAAATAGACACCTCTTGAGCTAAATTATAGCGTTCGAGTCTTTTCGAGTGTGTACTTTTCGAATGTACACTCGAAACTTCTCTAAGTAGAAAAATCTTGTTTATGAGGCCTAGATTTCAAAATTTTGCTAAAATATCAAGATCATCTGGGTCTATAGACCAACATGTCCTGATCATTAGCATGTTTCCAATAAAAATAGAAACCTGTTGATCTAAATTATAGCGTTCGAGTCTTTTCGAATGTGTATTATTCGAATGTACACTCGAAACTGCTCTAAGTAGACAAATCTTGTTTATCAGGCCTAGATTTCAAAATTTTGCTAAAATATCAAGATCATCTGGGTCTATAGACCAACATGTCCTGATCAATAGCATGTTTTCAATCAAAATAGACACCTCTTGAGCTAAATTATAGCGTTCGAGTCTTTTCGAGTGTGTACTTTTCGAATGTACACTCGAAACTGCTCTAAGTAGACAAATCTTGTTTATCAGGCCTAGATTTCAAAATTTTGCTAAAAGATCAAGAGCATCTGGGTCTATAGACCAACATGTCCTGATCATTAGCATGTTTCCAATAGAAATAGAAACCTGTTGATCTAAATTATAGCGTTCGAATCTTTTCGAGTGTGTATTATTCGCATGTACACTCGAAACTGCTCTAAGTAGAAAATTCGTGTTTATGAGGCCTAGGCTTCAAAACTTGGATAAAATATCAAGATCATGTGGGTCTATAGACCAACATGTCCTGATAATTAACATGTTTTCAATCAAAAGAGACACCTCTTGAGCTAAATTATAGCGTTCGAGTCTTTTCGAGTGTGTATTTTTCGAATGTACACTCGAAACTGCTCTAAGTAGAAAAATCTTGTTTATGTGGCCTAGACTTCAAAATTTGGCTAAAATATCAAGATCATGTGGGTCTATAGACCAACATGTCCTGATCAATAGCATGTTTTCAATCAAAATAGACACCTCTTGAGCTAAATTATAGCGTTCGAGTCTTTTAGAGTGTGTATTTTTCGAATGTACACTCGAAACTGCTCTAAGTAGAAAATTTGTGTTTATGAGGCCTAGGCTTCAAAATTTGGCTAAAATATCAAGTCATGTGGGTCAATAGACCAACATGTCCTGATAATTAGCATGTTTTCAATCAAAATAGACACCTCTTGAGCTAAATTATAGCGTTCGAGTCTTTTCGAGTGTGTATTTTTCGAATGTACACTCGAAACTGCTCTAAGTAGAAAAATCTTGTTTATGTGGCCTAGACTTCAAAATTTGGCTAAAATATCAAGATCATGTGGGTCTATAGACCAACATGTCCTGATCAATAGCATGTTTTCAATCAAAATAGACACCTCTTGAGCTAAATTATAGCGTTCTAGTCATTTCGAGTGTGTATTTTTTGAATGTACACTCGAAACTTCTCTAAGTAGAAAATTCGTGTTTATGAGGCCTAGGCTTCAAAACTTGGCTAAAATATCAAGATCATGTGGGTCCATAGACCAACATGTCCTGATAATTAGCATGTTTTCAATCAAAATAGACACCTCTTGAGCTAAATTATAGCGTTCGAGTCTTTTCGAGTGTGTATTATTCGAATGTACACTCGAAACTGCTCTCTAAGTAGAAAATTCGTGTTTATGAGGCCTAGGGTTCAAAACTTAGCTAAAATATCAAGATCATGTGGGTATATAGACCAACATGTCCTGATAATTAGCATGTTTTCAATCAAAATAGACACCTCTTGAGCTAAATTATAGCGTTCGAGTATTTTCGAGTGTGTATTTTTCGAATGTACACTCGAAACTGCTCTAAGTAGAAAAATCTTGTTTATGTGGCCTAGACTTCAAAACTTGGCTAAAATATCAAGATCATGTGGGTCCATAGACCAACATGTCCTGATAATTAGCATGTTTTCAATCAAAATAGACACCTCTTGAGCTAAATTATAGCGTTGGAGTCTTTTCGAGTGTGTATTTTTCGAATGTACACTCGAAACTGCTCTAAGTAGAAAAATCTTGTTTATGTGGCCTAGACTTCAAAATTTGGCTAAAATATCAAGATCATGTGGGTCTATAGACCAACATGTCCTGATAATTAGTATGTTTTCAATCAAAATAGACACCTCTTGAGCTAACCTATAGCGTTCGAGTCTTTTCGAGTGTGTATTTTTCGAATGTACACGCGAAACTGCTCTAAGTAGGAAAATCTTGTTTATGTGGCCTAGACTTCAAAATTTGGCTAAAATATCAAGATCATGTGGGTCTATAGACCAACATGTCCTGATCAATAGCATGTTTTCAATCAAAATAGACACCTCTTGAGCTAAATTATAGCATTCGAGTCTTTTCGAGTGTGTATTATTTAAATGTACACTCGAAACTTCTCTAAGTAGAAAATTCGTGTTTATGAGGCCTAGGCTTCAAAACTTGGATAAAATATCAAGATCATGTGGGTCCATAGACCAACATGTCCTGATAATTAGCATGTTTTCAATCAAAATAGACACCTCTTGAGCTAAATTATAGCGTTCGAGTCTTTTCGAGTGTGTATTTTTCGAATGTACACTCGAAACTGCTCTAAGTAGAAAAATCTTGTTTATGTGGCCTAGACTTCAAAATTTGGCTAAAATATCAAGATCATGTGGGTCTATAGACCAACATGTCCTGATAATTAGTATGTTTTCAATCAAAATAGACACCTCTTGAGCTAACCTATAGCGTTCGAGTCTTTTCGAGTGTGTATTTTTCGAATGTACAATCGAAACTGCTCTAAGTAGGAAAATCTTGTTTATGTGGCCTAGACTTCAAAATTTGGCTAAAATATCAAGATCATGTGGGTCGATAGACCAACATGTCCTGATCAATAGCATGTTTTCAATCAAAATAGACACGTCTTGAGCTAAATTATAGCATTCGTGTCTTTTCGAGTGTGTATTATTTAAATGTACACTCGAAACTGCTCTAAGTAGAAAATTCGTGTTTATGAGGCCTAGGCTTCAAAACTTGGATAAAATATCAAGATCATGTGGGTCTATAGACCAACATGTCCTGATAATTAGCATGTTTTCAATCAAAATAGACACCTCTTGAGCAAAATTATAGCGTTCGAGTCTTTTCGAGTGTGTATTTTTCGAATGTACACTCGAAACTGCTCTAAGTAGACAAATCTTGTTTATGAGGCCTAGACTTCAAAATTTAGCTAAAATATCAAGATCATCTGGGTCATAGACCAACATGTCCTTATCATTAGCATGTTTCCAATAAAAATAGACACCGGTTGAGCTAAATTATAGCGTTCGAGGCTTTTCGAGTGTCTATTATTTAAATGTACACTTGAAACTGCTCTAAGTAGAAAATTCGTGTTTATGAGGCCTAGCCTTCAAAACATGGCTAACATATGAAGATCATGTGGGTCAATAGACCAACATGTCCTGATCAATAGCATGTTTTCAATCAAAATATACACCTCTTGAGCTAAATTATAGCGTTCGAGTCTTTTCGAGTGTGTATTTTTCGAATGTACACTCGAAACTGCTCTAAGTAGACAAATCTTGTTTATGAGGCCTAGATTTAAAATTTTTGCTAAAATATCAAGATCATCTGGGTCTATAGACCAACATGTCCTGATAATTAGCATGTTTTCAACCAAAATAGAAACCTGTTGAGCTAAATTATAGCGTTCGAGTCTTTTCGAGTGTGTATTATTCGAATGTACACTCGAAACTGCTCTCTAAGTAGAAAATTCGTGTTTATGAGGCCTAGGGTTCAAAACTTGGCTAAAATATCAAGATCATGTGGGTTTATAGACCAACATGTCCTGATAATTAGCATGTTTTCAATCAAAATAGACACCTCTTGAGCTAAATTATAGCGTTGGAGTCTTTTCGAGTGTGTATTTTTCGAATGTACACTCGAAACTGCTCTAAGTAGAAAAATCTTGTTTATGTGGCCTAGACTTCAAAATTTGGATAAAATATCAAGATCATGTGGGTCTATAGACCAACATGTCCTGATCAATAGCATGTTTTCAATCAAAATAGACACCTCTTGAGCTAAATTATAGCGTTCTAGTCATTTCGAGTGTGTATTTTTTCGAATGTACACTCGAAACTTCTCTAAGTAGAAAATTCGTGTTTATGAGGCCTAGGCTTCAAAACTTGGCTAAAATATCAAGATCATGTGGGTCCATAGACCAACATGTCCTGATAATTAGCATGTTTTCAATCAAAATAGACACCTCTTGAGCTAAATTATAGCGTTCGAGTCTTTTCGAGTGTGTATTATTCGAATGTACACTCGAAACTGCTCTCTAAGTAGAAAATTCGTGTTTATGAGGCCTAGGGTTCAAAACTTGGCTAAAATATCAAGATCATGTGGGTCTATAGACCAACATGTCCTGATAATTAGCATGTTTTCAATCAAAATAGACACCTCTTGTGCTAAATTATAGCGTTCGAGTCTTTTCGAGTGTGTATTTTTCGAATGTACACTCGAAACTGCTCTAAGTAGAAAAATCTTGTTTATGTGGCCTAGACTTCAAAACTTGGCTAAAATATCAAGATCATGTGGGTCCATAGACCAACATGTCCTTATAATTAGCATGTTTTCAATCAAAATAGACACCTCTTGAGCTAAATTATAGCGTTGGAGTCTTTTCGAGTGTGTATTTTTCGAATGTACACTCGAAACTGCTCTAAGTAGAAAAATCTTGTTTATGTGGCCTAGACTTCAAAATTTGGCTAAAATATCAAGATCATGTGGGTCTATAGACCAACATGTCCTGATAATTAGTATGTTTTCAATCAAAATAGACACCTCTTGAGCTAACCTATAGCGTTCGAGTCTTTTCGAGTGTGTATTTTTCGAATGTACACTCGAAACTGCTCTAAGTAGGAAAATCTTGTTTATGTGGCCTAGACTTCAAAATTTGGCTAAAATATCAAGATCATGTGGGTCTATAGACCAACATGTCCTGATCAATAGCATGTTTTCAATCAAAATAGACACCTCTTGAGCTAAATTATAGCATTCGAGTCTTTTCGAGTGTGTATTATTTAAATGTACACTCGAAACTGCTCTAAGTAGAAAATTTGTGTTTATGAGGCCTAGGCTTCAAAACTTGGATAAAACATCAAGATCATGTGGGTCTATAGACCAACATGTCCTGATAATTAGCATGTTTTCAATCAAAATAGACACCTCTTGAGCAAAATTATAGCGTTCGAGTCTTTTCGAGTGTGTATTTTTCGAATGTACACTCGAAACTGCTCTAAGTAGACAAATCTTGTTTATGAGGCCTAGACTTCAAAATTTAGCTAAAATATCAAGATCATCTGGGTCATAGACCAACATGTCCTTATCATTAGCATGTTTCCAATAAAAATAGACACCGGTTGAGCTAAATTATAGCGTTCGAGGCTTTTCGAGTGTCTATTATTTAAATGTACACTCGAAACTGCTCTAAGTAGAAAATTCGTGTTTATGAGGCCTAGCCTTAAAAACATGGCTAACATATGAAGATCATGTGGGTCAATAGACCAACATGTCCTGATCAATAGCATGTTTTCAATCAAAATAGACACCTCTTGAGCTAAATTATAGCGTTCGAGTCTTTTCGAGTGTGTATTTTTCGAATGTACACTCGAAACTGCTCTAAGTAGACAAATCTTGTTTATGAGGCCTAGATTTAAAATTTTTGCTAAAATATCAAGATCATCTGGGTCTATAGACCAACATGTCCTGATAATTAGCATGTTTTTAACCAAAATAAAAACCTGTTGAGCTAAATTATAGCGTTCGAGTCTTTTCGAGTGTGTATTATTCGAATGTACACTCGAAACTGCTCTCTAAGTAGAAAATTCGTGTTTATGAGGCCTAGGGTTCAAAACTTGGCTAAAATATCAAGATCATGTGGGTTTATAGACCAACATGTCCTGATAATTAGCATGTTTTCAATCAAAATAGACACCTCTTGAGCTAAATTATAGCGTTGGAGTCTTTTCGAGTGTGTATTTTTCGAATGTACACTCGAAACTGCTCTAAGTAGACAAATCTTGTTTATGAGGCCTAGATTTAAAATTTTTGCTAAAATATCAAGATCATCTGGGTCTATAGACCAACATGTCCTGATAATTAGCATGTTTTCAACCAAAATAGAAACCTGTTGAGCTAAATTATAGCGTTCGAGTCTTTTCGAGTGTGTATTATTCGAATGTACACTCGAAACTGCTCTCTAAGTAGAAAAATCTTGTTTATGTGGCCTAGACTTCAAAATTTGGCTAAAACATCAAGATCATGTGGGTCTATAGACCAACATGTCCTGATCAATAGCATGTTTTCAATCAAAATAGACACCTCTGTAGCTAAATTATAGCGTTCGAGTCTTTTCGAGTGTGTATTTTTCGAATGTACACTCGAAACTGCTCTAAGTAGAAAAATCTTGTTTATGTGGCCTAGACTTCAAAATTTGGATAAAATATCAAGATCATGTGGGTCTATAGACCAACATGTCCTGATCAATAGCATGTTTTCAATCAAAATAGACACCTCTTGAGCTAAATTATAGCGTTCTAGTCATTTCGAGTGTGTATTTTTTGAATGTACACTCGAAACTTCTCTAAGTAGAAAATTCGTGTTTATGAGGCCTAGGCTTCAAAACTTGGCTAAAATATCAAGATCATGTGGGTCCATAGACCAACATGTCCTGATAATTAGCATGTTTTCAATCAAAATAGACACCTCTTGAGCTAAATTATAGCGTTGGAGTCTTTTCGAGTGTGTATTTTTCGAATGTACACTCGAAACTGCTCTAAGTAGAAAAATCTTGTTTATGTGGCCTAGACTTCAAAATTTGGATAAAATATCAAGATCATGTGGGTCTATAGACCAACATGTCCTGATCAATAGCATGTTTCCAATCAATATAGACACCTCTTGAGCTAAATTATAGCGTTCTAGTCTTTTCGAGTGTGTATTTTTCGAATGTACACTCGAAACTGCTCTAAGTAGAAAAATCTTGTTTATGTGGCCTAGACTTCAAAATTTGGCTAAAATATCAAGATCATGTGGGTCTATAGACCAACATGTCCTGATCAATAGCATGTTTTCAATCAAAATAGACACCTCTTGAGCTAAATTATAGCGTTCGAGTCTTTTCGAGTGTGTATTTTTCGAATGTACACTCGAAACTGCTCTAAGTAGAAAAATCTTGTTTATGTGGCCTAGACTTCAAAATTTGGCTAAAATATCAAGATCATGTGGGTCTATAGACCAACATGTCCTGATAATTAGCATGTTTCCAATCAATATAGACCCCTCTTAAGCTAAATTATAGCGTTCGAGTCTTTTCGAGTGTGTATTTTTCGAATATACACTCGAAACTGCTCTAAGTAGAAAATTCGTGTGTATGAGGCCTAGGCTTCAAAACTTGGCTAAAATATCAAGATCATGTGGGTCTATATACCAACATGTCCTGATAATTAGCATGTTTTCAATCAAAATAGACACCTCTTTAGATAAATTATAGCGTTCGAGTCTTTTCGAGTGTGTATTTTTCGAATGTACACTCGAAACTGCTCTAAGTAGAAAAATCTTGTTTATGTGGCCTAGACTTCAAAATTTGGCTAAAATATCAAGATCATGTGGGTCTATAGACCAACATGTCCTGATCATTAGCATGTTTCCAATCAATATAGACACCTCTTGAGCTAAATTATAGCGTTCGAGTCTTTTCGAGTGTGTATTTTTCGAATGTACACTCGAAACTGCTCTAAGTATAATATCCGTGTTTATGAAGCCTAGGCTTCAAAACTTGGATAAAATATCAAGATCATGTGGGTCTATAGACCAACATGTCCTGATCAATAGCATGTTTTCAATCAAAATAGACACCTCTTGAGCTAAATTATAGCGTTCGAGTCTTTTCGAGTGTGTATTTTTCGAATGTACACTCGAAACTGCTCTAAGTAGAAAAATCTTGTTTATGTGGCCTAGACTTCAAAATTTGGCTAAAATATCAAGATCATGTGGGTCTATAGACCAACATGTCCTGATCAATAGCATTTCAATCAAAATAGACACCTCTTGAGCTAAATTATAGCGTTCGAATCTTTTCGAGTGTGTATTTTTCGAATGTACACTCGAAACTGCTCTAAGTAGACAAATCTTGTTTATGAGGCCTAGATTTCAAACTTTTGCTAAAATATCAAGATCATCTGGGTCTATAGACCAACATGTCCTGATCATTAGCATGTTTCCAATAAAATAGAAACCTGTTGATCTAAATTATAGCGTTCGAGTCTTTTCGAGTGTGTATTATTCGAATGTACACTCGAAACTGCTCTAAGTAGAAAATTCGTGTTTAGGAGGCCTAGGCTTCAAAACTTGGATAAAATATCAATATCATGTGGGTCTATAGACCAACATGTCCTGATAATTAGCATGTTTTCAATCAAAATAGACACCTCTTGAGCTAAATTATAGCGTTCGAGTCTTTTCGAGTGTGTATTTTTCGAATGTACACTCGAAACTGCTCTAAGTAGAAAAATCTTGTTTATGTGGCCTAGACTTCAAAATTTGGCTAAAATATCAAGATCATGTGGGTCTATAGACCAACATGTCCTGATCAATAGCATTTCAATCAAAATAGACACCTCTTGAGCTAAATTATAGCGTTCGAATCTTTTCGAGTGTGTATTTTTCGAATGTACACTCGAAACTGCTCTAAGTAGACAAATCTTGTTTATGAGGCCTAGATTTCAAACTTTTGCTAAAATATCAAGATCATCTGGGTCTATAGACCAACATGTCCTGATCATTAGCATGTTTCCAATAAAATAGAAACCTGTTGATCTAAATTATAGCGTTCGAGTCTTTTCGAGTGTGTATTATTCGAATGTACACTCGAAACTGCTCTAAGTAGAAAATTCGTGTTTATGTGGCCTAGGCTTCAAAATTTGGCTAAAATATCAAGATCATGTGGGTCTATAGACGAACATGTCCTGATCATTAGCATGTTTTAAAATAGACACCTCTTGAGCTAAATTATAGCGTTCGAGTCTTTTCGAGTGTGTATTTTTCGAATGTACACTCGAAACTGCTCTAAGTAGAAAAATCTTGTTTATGTGGCCTAGACTTCAAAATTTGGCTAAAATATCAAGATCATGTGGGTCTATAGACCAACATGTTTTGATCAATAGCATGTTTTCAATCAAAATAAACACCTCTTGATCTAAATTATAGCGTTCGAGTCTTTTCGAGTGTGTACTTTTCGAATGTACACTCGAAACTGCTCTAAGTAGACAAATCTTGTTTATGAGGCCTAGATTTCAAAATTTTGCTAAAATATCAAGATCATCTGGGTCTATAGACCAACATGTCCTGATCATTAGCATGTTTCCAATAAAAATAGAAACATGTTGATCTAAATTATAGCGTTCGAGTCTTTTCGAGTGTGTATTATTCGAATGTACACTCGAAACTTCTCTAAGTAGAAAATTCGTGTTTATGAGGCCTAGGCTTCAAAACTTGGATAAAATATCAAGATCATGTGGGTCTATAGACCAACATGTCCTGATAATTAGCATGTTTTCAATCAAAATAGACACCTCTTGAGCTAAATTATAGCGTTCGAGTCTTTTCGAGTGTGTATTTTTCGAATGTACACTCGAAACTGCTCTAAGTAGAAAAATCTTGTTTATGTGGCCTAGACTTCAAAATTTGGCTAAAATATCAAGATCATGTGGGTCTACAGACCAACATGTCCTGATCATTAGCATGTTTCCAATCAAAATAGATACCTTTTGAGCTAAATTATAGCGTTTGAGTCTTTTCGAGTGTGTATTATTCGAATGTACACTCGAAACTGCTCTCTAAGTAGAAAATTCGTGTTTATGAGGCCTAGGGTTCAAAACTTGGATAAAATATCAAGATCATGTGGGTCTATAGACCAACATGTCCTGATAATTAGCATGTTTTCAATCAAAATAGACACCTCTTGAGCTAAATTATAGCGTTCGAGTCTTTTCGAGTGTGTATTTTTCGAATGTACACTCCAAACTGCTCTAAGTAGAAAAATCTTGTTTATGTGGCCTAGACTTCAAAATTTGGATAAAATATCAAGATCATGTGGGTCTAAAGACCAACATGTCCTGATAATTAGCATGTTTTCAATCAAAATAGACATCTCTTGAGATAAATTATAGCGTTCGAGTCTTTTCGAGTGTGTATTTTTTGAATGTACACTCGAAACTGCTCTAAGTAGAAAAATCTTGTTTATGTGGCCTAGACTTCAAAATTTGGATAAAATATCAAGATCATGTGGGTCTATAGACCAACATGTCCTGATCAATAGCATGTTTTCAATCAAAATAGACACCTCTTGAGCTAAATTATAGCGTTCGAGTCTTTTCGAGTGTGTACTTTTCGAATTTACACTCGAAACTGCTCTAAGTAGACAAATCTTGTTTATCAGGCCTAGATTTCAAAATTTTGCTAAAATATCAAGATCATCTGGGTTTATAGACCAACATGTCCTGATCATTAGCATGTTTCCAATAGAAATAGAAACCTGTTGATCTAAATTATAGCGTTCGAGTCTTTTCGAGTGTGTATTATTCGAATGTACACTCGAAACTGCTCTAAGTAGAAAATTCGTGTTTATGAGGCTTAGGCTTCAAAACTTGGATAAAATATCAAGATCATGTGGGTCTATAGACCAACATGTCTTGATAATTAACATGTTTTCAATAAAAATAGACACCTCTTGAGCTAAATTATAGCGTTCAAGTCTTTTCGAGTGTGTATTTTTCGAATGTACACTCGAAACTGCTCTAAGTAGAAAAATCTTGTTTATGTGGCCTAGACTTCAAAATTTGGATAAAATATCAAGATCATGTGGGTCTATAGACCAACATGTCCTGATCATTAGCATGTTTTCAATCAAAATAGACACCTCTTGAGCTAAATTATAGCGTTCGAGTCTTTTCGAGTGTGTATTTTTCGAATGTACACTCTAAACTGCTCTAAGTAGAAAAATCTTGTTTATGTGGCCTAGACTTCAATATTTGGCTAAAATATCAAGATCATGTGGGTCAATAGACCAACATGTCCTGATCAATAGCATGTTTTCAATCAAAATAGACACCTCTTGAGCTAAATTATAGCGTTCGAGTCTTTTCGAGTGTGTATTTTTCAAATGTACACTCGAAACTGCTCTAAGTAGACAAATCTTGTTTATGAGGCCTAGATTTCAAAATTTTGCTAAAATATCAAGATCATCTGGATCTATAGACCAACATGTCCTAATCATTAGCATGTTTCCAATAAAAACAGAAACTTGTTGATCTAAATTATAGCGTTCGAGTCTTTTCGAGTGTGTATTATTAGAATTTACACTCGAAACTGCTCTAAGTAGAAAATTCGTGTTTATGAGGCCTAGGCTTCAAAACTTGGATAAAATAATAAGATCATGTGGGTCTATAGACCAACATGTCCTGATAATTAGCATGTTTTCAATCAAAATAGACACCTCTTGAGCTAAATTATAGCGTTCGAGTCTTTTCGAGTGTGTATTTTTCGAATGTACACTCGAAACTGCTCTAAGTAGAAAAATCTTGTTTATGTGGCCTAGACTTCAAAATTTCGCTAAAATATCAAGATCATGTGGGTCTATAGACCAACATGTCCTGATTAATAGCATGTTTTCAATCAAAATAGACACCTCTTGAGCTAAATTATAGCGTTCGAGTCTTTTCGAGTGTGTAGGTTTCGAATGTACACTCGAAACTGCTCTATGTAGACAAATCTTGTTTGTGAGGCCTAGATTTCAAAATTTTGCTAAAATATCAAGATCATCTGGATCTATAGACCAACATGTCCTGATCATTAGCATGTTTCCAATAAAAATAGAAACTTGTTGATCTAAATTATAGCGTTCGAGTCTTTTCGAGTGTGTATTTTTCGAATGTACACTCGAAACTGTTCTAAGTAGACAAATCTTGTTTATGAAGCCTAGACTTCAAAATTTAGCTAAAATATCAAGATCATCTGGGTCTATAGACCAACATGTCCTGATCATTAGCATGTTTCCAATAAAAATAGAAACCTGTTGATCTAAATTATAGCGTTCGAGTCTTTTCGAGTGTGTATTATTAGAATGTACACTCGAAACTGCTCTAAGTAGAAAATTCGTGTTTATGAGGCCTAGGCTTCAAAACTTGGATAAAATAATAAGATCATGTGGGTCTATAGACCAACATGTCCTGATAATTAGCATGTTTTCAATCAAAATAGACACCTCTTGAGCTAAATTATAGCGTTCGAGTCTTTTCGAGTGTGTATTTTTCGAATGTACACTCGAAACTGCTCTAAGTAGAAAAATCTTGTTTATGTGGCCTAGACTTCAAAATTTGGCTAAAATATCAAGATCATGTGGGTCTATAGACCAACATGTCCTGATCAATAGCATGTTTTCAATCAAAATAGATACCTCTTGAGCTAAATTATAGCGTTCTAGTCTTTTCGAGTGTGTATTATTAGAATCTACACTCGAAACTGCTCTAAGTAGAAAATTCATGTTTATGAGGCCTAGGCTTCAAAACTTGGATAAAATAATAAGATCATGTGGGTCTATAGACCAACATGTCCTGATAATTAGCATGTTTTCAATCAAAATAGACACCTCTTGAGCTAAATTATAGCGTTCGAGTCTTTTCGAGTGTGTATTTTTCGAATGTACACTCGAAACTGCTCTAAGTAGAAAAATCTTGTTTATGTGGCCTAGACTTCAAAATTGGCTAAAATATCAAGATCATGTGGGTCTATAGACCAACATGTCCTGATAATTAGCATGTTTTCAATCAAAATAGACATCTCTTGAGATAAATTATAGCGTTCGAGTCTTTTCGAGTGTGTATTATTCGAATGTACACACGAAACTGCTCTAAGTAGAATATCCGTGTTTATGAAGCCTAGGCTTCAAAACTTGGATAAAATATCAAGATCATGTGGGTCTATAGACCAACATGTCCTGATAATTAGCATGTTTTCAATTAAAATAGACACCTCTTGAGCTAAATTATAGCGTTCGAGTCTTTTCGAGTGTGTATTATTCGAATGTACACTCGAAACTGCTCTAAGTAGAAAATTCGTGTGTATGAGGCCTAGGCTTCAAAACTTGGCTAAAACATCAAGATCATGTGGGTCAATAGACTAACATGTCCTGATAATTAACATGTTTTCAATCAAAATAGACATCTCTTGAGATAAATTATAGCGTTCGAGTCTTTTCGAGTGTGTATTATTCGAATGTACACACGAAACTGCTCTAAGTAGAATATCCGTGTTTATGAAGCCTAGGCTTCAAAACTTGGAAAAAATATCAAGATCATGTGGGTCTATAGACCAACATGTCCTGATAATTAGCATGTTTTCAATCAAAATAGACACCTCTTGAGCTAAATTATAGCGTTCGAGTCTTTTCGAGTGTGTATTTTTCGAATGTACACTCGAAACTGCTCTAAGTAGAAAAATCTTGTTTATGTGGCCTAGACTTCAAAATTTGGCTAAAATATCAAGATCATGTGGGTCTATAGACCAACATGTCCTGATCATTAGCATGTTTCCAATCAAAATAGACACCTCTTGAGCTAAATTATAGCGTTCTAGTCTTTTCGAGTGTGTATTTTTCGAATGTACACTCGAAACTGCTCTAAGTAGAAAAATCTTGTTTATGTGGCCTAGACTTCAAAATTTGGCTAAAATATCAAGATCATGTGGGTCTATAGACCAACATGTCATGATAATTAGTATGTTTTCAATCAAAATATACACCTCTTGAGCTAAATTATAGCGTTCGAGTCTTTTCGAGTGTGTATTTTTCGAATGTACACTCGAAACTGCTCTAAGTAGAAAAATCTTGTTTATGTGGCCTAGACTTCAAAATTTGGCTAAAATATCAAGATCATGTGGGTCCATAGACCAACATGTCCTGATAATTAGCATGTTTTCAATCAAAATAGACACCTCTTGAGCTAAATTATAGCGTTCGAGTCTTTTCGAGTGTGTATTTTTCGAATGTACACTCGAAACTGCTCTAAGTAGAAAAATCTTGTTTATGTGGCCTAGACTTCAAAATTTGGCTAAAATATCAAGATCATGTGGGTCTATAGACCAACATGTCCTGATCATTAGCATGTTTCCGATCAAAATAGAAACCACTTGAGCTAAATTATAGCGTTCTAGTCTTTTCGAGTGTGTATTTTTCGAATGTACACTCGAAACTGCTCTAAGTAGAAAAATCTTGTTTATGTGGCCTAGACTTCAAAATTTGGCTAAAATATCAAGATCATGTGGGTCTATAGTCCAACATGTCCTGATAATTAGCATGTTTTCAATCAAAATAGATATCTATTGAGCTAAATTATAGCGTTCGAGTCTTTTCGAGTGTGTATTTTTCGAATGTACACTCGAAACTGCTCTAAGTAGAAAAATCTTGTTTATGTGGCCTAGACTTCAAAATTTGGCTAAAATATCAAGATCATGTGGGTCTATAGACCAACATGTCCTGATAATTAGTATGTTTTCAATCAAAATAGACACCTCTTGAGCTAACCTATAGCGTTCGAGTCTTTTCGAGTGTGTATTTTTCGAATGTACACGCGAAACTGCTCTAAGTAGGAAAATCTTGTTTATGTGGCCTAGACTTCAAAATTTGGCTAAAATATCAAGATCATGTGGGTCTATAGACCAACATGTCCTGATCAATAGCATGTTTTCAATCAAAATAGACACCTCTTGAGCTAAATTATAGCATTCGAGTCTTTTCGAGTGTGTATTATTTAAATGTACACTCGAAACTACTCTAAGTAGAAAATTCGTGTTTATGAGGCCTAGGCTTCAAAACTTGGATAAAATATCAAGATCATGTGGGTCTATAGACCAACATGTCCTGATAATTAG
This sequence comes from Papaver somniferum, assembly GCF_003573695.1. Taxonomy (NCBI): domain Eukaryota; kingdom Viridiplantae; phylum Streptophyta; class Magnoliopsida; order Ranunculales; family Papaveraceae; genus Papaver; species Papaver somniferum. The sequence continues at coordinate 71,316 of NW_020629041.1, forward strand.
CATGTTTTCAATCAAAATAGACACCTTTTGAGCAAAATTATAGCGTTCGAGTCTTTTCGAGTGTGTATTTTTCGAATGTACACTCGAAACTGCTCTAAGTAGACAAATCTTGTTTATGAGGCCTAGACTTCAAAATTTAGCTAAAATATCAAGATCATCTGGGTCATAGACCAACATGTCCTTATCATTAGCATGTTTCCAATAAAAATAGACACCGGTTGAGCTAAATTATAGCGTTCGAGGCTTTTCGAGTGTCTATTATTTAAATGTACACTCGAAACTGCTCTAAGTAGAAAATTCGTGTTTATGAGGCCTAGCCTTAAAAACATGGCTAACATATGAAGATCATGTGGGTCAATAGACCAACATGTCCTGATCAATAGCATGTTTTCAATCAAAATAGACACCTCTTGAGCTAAATTATAGCGTTCGAGTCTTTTCGAGTGTGTATTTTTCGAATGTACACTCGAAACTGCTTTAAGTAGAAAAATCTTGTTTATGAGGCCTAGACTTCAAAATTTAGCTAAAATATCAAGATCATCAGGGTCTATAGACCAACATTACCTGATCATTAGCATGTTTCCAATAAAAATAGAAACCGGTTGCGCTAAATTATAGCGTTCGAGTCTTTTCGAGTGTATATTATTTGAATGTACACTCGAAACTGCTCTAAGTAGAAAAATCTTGTTTATATGGCCTAGACTTCAAAATTTGGCTAAAATATCAAGATCATGTAGGTCTATAGACCAACGTGTCCTGATCATTAGCATCTTTCCAATCAAAATAGACAGCTCTTGAGCTAAATTATAGCGTTCGAGTCTTTTCGAGTGTGTATTTTTTGAATGTACACTCGAAACTGCTCTAAGTAGAAAAATCTTGTTTATGTGGCCTAGACTTCAAAATTTGGCTAAAATATAAAGATCATGTAGGTCTATAGACCAACATGTCCTAATCATTAACATGTTTCCAATCAAAATAGACACCTCTTGAGCTAAATTATAGCGTTCGAGTCTTTTCGAGTGTGTATTTTTCGAATATACACTCGAAACTGCTCTAAGTAGAAAATTCGTGTTTATGAGGCCTAGCCTTCAAAACTTGGCTAACATATGAAGATCATGTGGGTCAATAGACCAACATGTCCTGATCAATAGCATGTTTTCAATCAAAATAGATACCTCATGAGCTAAATTATAGCGTTCGAGTCTTTTCGAGTGTGTATTTTTCGAATGTACACTCGAAACTGCTCTAAGTAGAAAAATCTTGTTTATGTGGCCTAGACTTCAAAATTTGGCTAAAATATCAAGATCATGTGGGTCTATAGACCAACATGTCCTGATCATTAGCATGTTTCCAATCAAAATAGACACCTCTTGAGATAAATTATGGCGTTCGAGTCTTTTCGAGTGTGTATTTTTCGAATGTACACTCGAAACTGCTCTAAGTAGAATATCCGTGTTTATGAAGCCTAGGCTTCAAAACTTGGATAAAATATCAAGATCATGTGGGTCTATAGACCAACATGTCCTGATAATTAGCATGTTTTCAATCAAAATAGACACCTCTTGAGCTAAATTATAGCGTTCGAGTCTTTTCGAGTGTGTATTTTTCGAATGTACACTCGAAACTGCTCTAAGTAGAAAAATCTTGTTTATGTGGCCTAGACTTCAAAATTTGGCTAAAATATCAAGATCATGTGGGTCTATAGACCAACATGTCCTGATCATTAGCATGTTTCCAATCAAAATAGACACTTTTTGATCTAAATTATAGCGTTCGAGTCTTTTCGAGTGTGTATTTTTCGAATGTACACTCGAAACTGCTCTAAGTAGAAAAATCTTGTTTATGTGGCCTAGACTTCAAAATTTGGCTAAAATATCAAGATCATGTGGGTCTATAGACCAACATGTCCTGATAATTAGCATGATTTCAATCAAAATAGACACCTCTTGAGCTAAATAATAGCGTTCGAGTCTTTTCGAGTGTGTATTTTTCGAATGTACACTCGAAACTGCTCTAAGTAGAAAAATCTTGTTTATGTGGCCTAGACTTCAAAATTTGGCTAAAATATCAAGATCATGTGGGTCTATAGACCAACATGTCCTGATAATTAGCATGTTTCCAATAAAAATAGACACCTCTTGAGCTAAATTATAGCGTTCGAGTCTTTTCGAGTGTGTATTTTTCGAATGTACACTCGAAACTGCGCTAAGTAGAAAAATCTTGTTTATGTGGCCTAGACTTCAAAATTTGGCTAAAATATCAAGATCATGTGGGTCTATAGACCAACATGTCCTGATAATTAGCATGTTTTCAATCAAAATAGACATCTCTTGATATAAATTATAGCGTTCGAGTCTTTTCGAGTGTGTATTATTCGAATGTACACTCGAAACTGCTCTAAGTAGAAAATCCGTGTTAATGTGGCCTAGGCTTCAAAACTTGGATAAAATATCAAGATCATGTGGGTCTATATACCAACATGTCCTGATAATTAGCATGTTTTCAATCAAAATAGACACCTCTTGAGCTAAATTATAGCGTTCGAGTCTTTTCGAGTGTGTATTTTTCGAATGTACACTCGAAACTGCTCTAAGTAGAAAAATCTTGTTTATGTGGCCTAGACTTCAAAATTTGGCTAAAATATCAAGATCATGTGGGTCTATAGACCAACATGTCCTGATCATTAGCATGTTTCCAATCAAAATAGACACCTCTTGAGCTAAATTATAGCGTTCGAGTCTTTTCGAGTGTGTATTTTTCGAATGTACACTCGAAACTGCTCTAAGTAGAAAAATCTTGTTTATGCGGCCTAGACTTCAAAATTTGGCTAAAATATCAAGATCATGTGGGTCTATAGACCAACATGTCCTGATAATTAGCATGTTTTCAATCAAAATAGACACCTCTTGAGCTAAATTATAGCGTTCGAGTCTTTTCGAGTGTGTATTTTTCGAATGTACACTCGAAACTGCTCTAAGTAGAAAAATCTTGTTTATGTGGCCTAGACTTCAAAATTTAGCTAAAATATCAAGATCATCTGGGTCTATAGACCAACATGTCCTGATCATTAGCATGTTTCCAATAAAATAGAAACCTGTTGATCTAAATTATAGCGTTCGAGTCTTTTCGAGTGTGTATTATTAGAATGTACACTCGAAACTGCTCTAAGTAGAAAATTCGTGTTTATGAGGCCTAGGCTTCAAAACTTGGATAAAATATCAAGGTCATGTGGGTCTATAGACCAACATGTCCTGATAATTAGCATGTTTTCAATCAAAATAGACACCTATTGAGCTAAATTATAGCGTTCGAGTCTTTTCGAGTGTGTATTTTTCGAATGTACACTCGAAACTGCTCTAAGTAGAAAAATCTTGTTTATGTGGCCTAGACTTCAAAATTTGGCTAAAATATCAAGATCATGTGGGTCTATAGACCAACATGTCCTGATCATTAGCATGTTTCCAATCAAAATAGACACCTCTTGAGCTAAATTATAGCGTTCTAGTCTTTTCGAGTGTGTATTTTTCGAATGTACACTCGAAACTTCTCTAGGTAGAAAATTCGTGTTTATGAGGCCTAGGCTTCAAAACTTGGCTAAAATATCAAGATCATTGGGTCTATGGACCAACATGTCCTGATAATTAGCATGTTTTCAATCAAAATAGACACCTATTGAGCTAAATTATAGCGTTCGAGTCTTTTCGAGTGTGTATTTTTCGAATGTACACTCGAAACTGCTCTAAGTAGAAAATTCGTGTTTATGTGGCCTAGACTTCAAAATTTGGCTAAAATATCAAGATCATGTGGGTCTATAGACCAACATGTCCTGATCATTAGCATGTTTCCAATCAAAATAGACACCTCTTGAGCTAAATTATAGCGTTCTAGTCTTTTCGAGTGTGTATTTTTCGAATGTACACTCGAAACTTCTCTAGGTAGAAAATTCGTGTTTATGAGGCCTAGGCTTCAAAACTTGGCTAAAATATCAAGATCATTGGGTCTATAGACCAACATGTCCTGATATAGCATGTTTTCAATCAAAATAGACACCTATTGAGCTAAATTATAGCGTTCGAGTCTTTTCGAGTGTGTATTTTTCGAATGTACACTCGAAACTGCTCTAAGTAGAAAAATCTTGTTTATGTGGCCTAGACTTCAAAATTTGGCTAAAATATCAAGATCATGTGGGTCTATAGACCAACATGTCATGATAATTAGTATGTTTTCAATCAAAATAGACACCTCTTGAGCTAAATTATAGCGTTCGAGTCTTTTCGAGTGTGTATTTTTCGAATGTACACTCGAAACTGCTCTAAGTAGAAAAATCTTGTTTATGAGGCCTAGACTTCAAAATTTGGATGAAATATCAAGATCATGTGGGTCTATAGACCAACATGTCCTGATAATTAGCATGTTTTCAATTAAAATAGACACCTCTTGAGCTAAATTGTATCGTTCAAGTCTTTTCGAGTGTGTATTTTTCGAATGTACACTCGAAACTTCTCTAAGTAGACAAATCTTGTTTATGAGTCCTAGACTTCAAAATTTGGCTGAAATATCAAGATCATGTGGGTCTATAGACCAACATGTCCTGATCAATAGCATGTTTTCAATCAAAATAGACACCTCTTGAGCTAAATTATAGTGTTCGAGTCTTTTCGAGTGTGTACTTTTTGAATGTACACTCGAAACTGCTCTAAGTAGAAAAATCTTGTTTATGTGGCCTCGACTTCAAAATTTGGCTAAAATATCAAGATCATGTGGGTCTATAGACCAACATGTCCTGATCATTAGCATGTTTTCAATCAAAATAGACACCTCTTGAGCTAAATTATAGCGTTCGAGTCTTTTCGAGTGTGTATTTTTCGAATGTACACTCGAAACTGCTCTAAGTAGAAAAATCTTGTTTATGTGGCCTAGACTTCAAAATTTGGCTAAAATATCAAGATCATGTGGGTCTATAGACCAACATGTCCTGATAATTAGCATGTTTTCAATCAAAATAGACATCTATTGAGATAAATTATAGCGTTCGAGTCTTTTCGAGTGTGTATTATTCGAATGTACACTCGAAACTGCTCTAAGTAGAAAATCCGTGTTTATGAGGCCTAGACTTCAAAACTTGGATGAAATATCAAGATCATGTGGGTCTATATACCAACATGTCTTGATAATTAGCATGTTTTCAATCAAAATAGACACCTCTTGAGCTAAATTATAGCGTTCGAGTCTTTTCGAGTGTGTATTTTTCGAATGTACACTCGAAACTGCTCTAAGTAGAAAAATCTTGTTTATGTGGCCTAGACTTCAAAATTTGGCTAAAATATCAAGATCATGTGGGTCTATAGACCAACATGTCCTGATCAATAGCATTTCAATCAAAATAGACACCTCTTGAGCTAAATTATAGCGTTCGAATCTTTTCGAGTGTGTATTTTTCGAATGTACACTCGAAACTGCTCTAAGTAGACAAATCTTGTTTATGAGGCCTAGATTTCAAACTTTTGCTAAAATATCAAGATCATCTGGGTCTATAGACCAACATGTCCTGATCATTAGCATGTTTCCAATAAAATAGAAACCTGTTGATCTAAATTATAGCGTTCGAGTCTTTTCGAGTGTGTATTATTCGAATGTACACTCGAAACTGCTCTAAGTAGAAAATTCGTGTTTAGGAGGCCTAGGCTTCAAAACTTGGATAAAATATCAATATCATGTGGGTCTATAGACCAACATGTCCTGATAATTAGCATGTTTTCAATCAAAATAGACACCTCTTGAGCTAAATTATAGCGTTCGAGTCTTTTCGAGTGTGTATTTTTCGAATGTACACTCGAAACTGCTCTAAGTAGAAAAATCTTGTTTATGTGGCCTAGACTTCAAAATTTGGCTAAAATATCAAGATCATGTGGGTCTATAGACCAACATGTCCTGATCAATAGCATTTCAATCAAAATAGACACCTCTTGAGCTAAATTATAGCGTTCGAATCTTTTCGAGTGTGTATTTTTCGAATGTACACTCGAAACTGCTCTAAGTAGACAAATCTTGTTTATGAGGCCTAGATTTCAAACTTTTGCTAAAATATCAAGATCATCTGGGTCTATAGACCAACATGTCCTGATCATTAGCATGTTTCCAATAAAATAGAAACCTGTTGATCTAAATTATAGCGTTCGAGTCTTTTCGAGTGTGTATTATTCGAATGTACACTCGAAACTGCTCTAAGTAGAAAATTCGTGTTTATGTGGCCTAGGCTTCAAAATTTGGCTAAAATATCAAGATCATGTGGGTCTATAGACGAACATGTCCTGATCATTAGCATGTTTTAAAATAGACACCTCTTGAGCTAAATTATAGCGTTCGAGTCTTTTCGAGTGTGTATTTTTCGAATGTACACTCGAAACTGCTCTAAGTAGAAAAATCTTGTTTATGTGGCCTAGACTTCAAAATTTGGCTAAAATATCAAGATCATGTGGGTCTATAGACCAACATGTTTTGATCAATAGCATGTTTTCAATCAAAATAAACACCTCTTGATCTAAATTATAGCGTTCGAGTCTTTTCGAGTGTGTACTTTTCGAATGTACACTCGAAACTGCTCTAAGTAGACAAATCTTGTTTATGAGGCCTAGATTTCAAAATTTTGCTAAAATATCAAGATCATCTGGGTCTATAGACCAACATGTCCTGATCATTAGCATGTTTCCAATAAAAATAGAAACATGTTGATCTAAATTATAGCGTTCGAGTCTTTTCGAGTGTGTATTATTCGAATGTACACTCGAAACTGCTCTAAGTAGAAAATTCGTGTTTATGAGGCCTAGGCTTCAAAACTTGGATAAAATATCAAGATCATGTGGGACTATAGACCAACATGTCCTGATAATTAGCATGTTTTCAATCAAAATAGACACCTCTTGAGCTAAATTATAGCGTTCGAGTCTTTTCGAGTGTGTATTTTTCGAATGTACACTCGAAACTGCTCTAAGTAGAAAAATCTTGTTTATGTGGCCTAGACTTCAAAATTTGGCTAAAATATCAAGATCATGTGGGTCTATAGACCAACATGTCCTGATAATTAGCATGTTCTCAATCAAAATAGACATCTCTTGAGATAAATTATAGCGTTCGAGTCTTTTCGAGTGTGTATTATTCGAATGTACACTCGAAACTGCTCTAAGTAGAAAATTCGTGTGTATGTGGCCTAGGCTTCAAAACTTGGCTAAAATATCAAGATCATGTGGGTATATAGACCAACATGTCCTGATAATTAGCATGTTTTCAATCAAAATAGACATCTCTTGAGATAAATTATAGCGTTCGAGTCTTTTCGAGTGTGTATTATTCGAATGTACACACGAAACTGCTCTAAGTAGAATATCCGTGTTTATGAAGCCTAGGCTTAAAAACTTGGATAAAATATCAAGATCATGTGGGTCTATAGACCAACATGTCCTGATAATTAGCATGTTTTCAATCAAAATAGACACCTCTTGAGCTAAATTATAGCGTTCGAGTCTTTTCGAGTGTGTATTTTTCGAATGTACACTCGAAACTGCTCTAAGTAGAAAAATCTTGTTTATGTGGCCTAGACTTCAAAATTTGGCTAAAATATCAAGATCATGTGGGTCTATAGACCAACATGTCCTGATAATTAGCATGATTTCAATCAAAATAGACACCTCTTGAGCTAAATTATAGCGTACGAGTCTTTTCGAGTGTGTATTTTTTGAATGTACACTCGAAACTGCTCTAAGTAGAAAAATCTTGTTTATGTGGCCTAGACTTCAAAATTTGACTAAAATATCAAGATCATGTGGGTCTATAGACCAACATGTCCTGATAATTAACATGTTTTCAATCAAAATAGACACCTCTTGAGCTAAATTATAGCGTTCGAGTCTTTTCGAGTGTGTATTTTTCGAATGTACACTCGAAACTGCTCTAAGTAGAAAAATCTTGTTTATGTGGCCTAGACTTCAAAATTTGGATAAAATATCAAGATCATGTGGGTCTATAGACCAACATGTCCTGATCATTAGCATGTTTTCAATCAAAATAGAAACCTGTTGATCTAAATTATAGCGTTCGAGTCTTTTCGAGTGTTATTATTCGCATGTACACTCGAAACTGCTCTAAGTAGAAAATTCGTGTTTATGAGGCCTAGGCTTCAAAACTTGGATAAAATATCAAGATCATGTGGGTCTATAGACCAACATGTCCTGATAATTAACATGTTTTCAATCAAAATAGACACCTCTTGAGCTAAATTATAGCGTTCGAGTCTTTTCGAGTGTGTATTTTTCGAATGTACACTCGAAACTGCTCTAAGTAGAAAAATCTTGTTTATGTGGCCTAGACTTCAAAATTTGGATAAAATATCAAGATCATGTGGGTCTATAGACCAACATGTCCTGATCAATAACATGTTTTCAATCAAAATAGACATCTCTTGAGCTAAATTATAACGTTCGAGTCTTTTCGAGTGTGTATTTTTCGAATGTACACTCGAAACTGCTCTAAGTAAACAAATTTTGTTTATGAGGCCTAGACTTCAAAATTTAGCTAAAATATCAAGATCATCTGGGTCTATAGACCAACATGTCCTGATCATTAGCATGTTTCCAATAAAAATAGACACTGGTTGAGCTAAATTATATCGTTCGAGTCTTTTCGAGTGTCTATTGTTTGAATGTACACTCGAAACTGCTCTAAGTAGAAAATCCGTGTTTATGAGGCCTAGGCTTCAAAACTTGGATAAAATATCAAGATCATATAGGTCTACAGACCAACATGTCCTGATAAATTGCATTTTTTAAATCAAAATAGACACCTCTTGAGCTAAATTATAGCGTTCGAGTCTTTTCGAGTGTGTATTATTCGAATGTACACTCGAAACTTCTCTCTAAGTAGAAAATTCGTGTTTATGAGGCCTAGGGTTCAAAACTTGGATAAAATATCAAGATCATGTGGGACTATAGACCAACATGTCCTGATAATTAGCATGTTTTCAATCAAAATAGACACCTCTTGAGCTAAATTATAGCGTTCGAGTCTTTTCGAGTGTGTATTTTTCGAATGTACACTCGAAACTGCTCTAAGTAGAAAAATCTTGTTTATGTGGCCTAGACTTCAAAATTTGGATAAAATATCAAGATCATGTGGGTCTATAGACCAACATGTCCTGATCATTAGCATGTTTCCAATCAAATTAGACACCTCTTGAGCTAAATTATAGCGTTCTAGTCATTTCGAGTGTGTATTTTTCGAATGTACACTCGAAACTTCTCTAAGTAGAAAATTCGTGTTTATGAGGCCTAGGCTTCAAAACTTGGCTAAAATATCAAGATCATGTGGGTCCATAGACTAACATGTCCTGATAATTAGCATGTTTTCAATCAAAATAGACACCTCTTGAGCAAAATTATAGCGTTCGAGTCTTTTCGAGTGTGTATTTTTCGAATGTACACTCGAAACTGCTCTAAGTAGACAAATCTTGTTTATGAGGCCTAGACTTCAAAATTTAGCTAAAATATCAAGATCATCTGGGTCATAGACCAACATGTCCTTATCATTCGCATGTTTCCAATAAAAATAGACACCGGTTGAGCTAAATTATAGCGTTCGAGGCTTTTCGAGTGTCTATTATTTAAATGTACACTCGAAACTGCTCTAAGTAGAAAATTCGTGTTTATGAGGCCTAGCCTTCAGAACATTGCTAACATATGAAGATCATGTGGGTCAATAGACCAACATGTCCTGATCAATAGCATGTTTTCAATCAAAATAGACACCTCTTGATCTAAATTATAGCGTTCGAGTCTTTTCGAGTGTGTATTTTTCGAATGTACACTCGAAACTGCTCTAAGTAGACAAATCTTGTTTATGAGGCCTATATTTAAAACTTTTGCTAAAATATCAAGATCATCTGGGTCTATAGACCAACATGTCCTGATAATTAGCATGTTTTCAACCAAAATAGAAACCTGTTGAGCTAAATTATAGCGTTCGAGTCTTTTCGAGTGTGTATTTTTCGAATGTACACTCGAAACTGCTCTAAGTAGAAAAATCTTGTTTATGTGGCCTAGACTTCAAAATTTGGCTAAAATATCAAGATCATGTGGGTCTATAGACCAACATGTCCTGATAATTAGTATGTTTTCAATCAAAATAGACACCTCTTGAGCTACCCTATAGCGTTCGAGTCTTTTCGAGTGTGTATTTTTCGAATGTACACGCGAAACTGCTCTAAGTAGGAAAATCTTGTTTATGTGGCCTAGACTTCAAAATTTGGCTAAAATATCAAGATCATGTGGGTCTATAGACCAACATGTCCTGATCAATAGCATGTTTTCAATCAAAATAGACACCTCTTGAGCTAAATTATAGCATTCGAGTCTTTTCGAGTGTGTATTATTTAAATGTACACTCGAAACTTCTCTAAGTAGAAAATTCGTGTTTATGAGGCCTAGGCTTCAAAACTTGGATAAAATATCAAGATCATGTGGGTCTATAGACCAACATGTCCTGATAATTAGCATGTTTTCAATCAAAATAGACACCTCTTGAGCTAAATTATAGCGTTCGAGTCTTTTCGAGTGTGTATTTTTCGAATGTACACTCGAAACTGCTCTAAGTAGAAAAATCTTGTTTATGTGGCCTAGACTTCAAAATTTGGCTAAAATATCAAGATCATGTGGGTCTACAGACCAACATGTCCTGATCATTAGCATGTTTCCAATCAAAATAGATACCTTTTGAGCTAAATTATAGCGTTTGAGTCTTTTCGAGTGTGTATTATTCGAATGTACACTCGAAACTGCTCTCTAAGTAGAAAATTCGTGTTTATGAGGCCTAGGGTTCAAAACTTGGATAAAATATCAAGATCATGTGGGTCTATAGACCAACATGTCCTGATAATTAGCATGTTTTCAATCAAAATAGATACCTCTTGATCTAAATTATAGCGTTCGAGTCTTTTCGAGTGTGTATTTTTCGAATGTACACTCGAAACTGCTCTAAGTAGAAAAATCTTGTTTATGTGGCCTAGACTTCAAAATTTGGCTAAAATATCAAGATCATGTGGGTCTATAGACCAACATGTCCTGATCAATAGCATGTTTTCAATCAAAATAGACACCTCTTGAGCTAAATTATAGCGTTCGAGTCTTTTCGAGTGTTTACTTTTTGAATGTACACTCGAAACTTCTCTAAGTAGACAAATCTTGTTTATGAGGCCTAGATTTCAAAATTTTGCTAAAATATCAAGATCATATGGGTCTATAGACCAACATGTCCTGATCATTAGCATGTTTCCAATAAAAATAGAAACCTGTTGATGTAAATTATAGTGTTCGAGTCTTTTCGAGTGTGTATTATTCGAATGTACACTCGAAACTTCTCTAAGTAGAAAATTCGTGTTTATGAGGCCTAGGCTTCAAAACTTGGATAAAATATCAAGATCATGTGGGTCTATAGACCAACATGTCCTGATCATTAGCATGTTTTCAATCAAAATAGACACCTCTTGAGCTAAATTATAGCGTTCGAGTCTTTTCGAGTGTGTATTTTTCGAATGTACACTCGAAACTGCTCTAAGTAGAAAAATCTTGTTTATGTGGCCTAGACTTCAAAATTTGGCTAAAATATCAAGATCATGTGGGTCTATAGACCAACATGTCCTGATAATTAGCATGTTTTCAATCAAAATAGACACCTCTTGAGCGAAATTATAGCGTTCGAGTCTTTTCGAGTGTGTATTTTTCGAATGTACACTCGAAACTGCTCTAAGTAGAAAAATCTTGTTTATGTGGCCTAGCCTTCAAAATTTGGCTAAAATATCAAGATCATGTGGGTCTATAGACCAACATGTCCTGATCATTAGCATGTTTTCAATCAAAATAGACACCTCTTGAGCTAAATTATAGCGTTCGAGTCTTTTCGAGTGTGTATTTTTCGAATGTACACTCGAAACTGCTCTAAGTAGAAAAATCTTGTTTATGTGGCCTAGACTTCAAAATTTGGCTAAAATATCAAGATCATGTGGGTCTATAGACCAACATGTCCTGATAATTAGCATGTTTTCAATCAAAATAGACACCTCTTGAGCTAAATTATAGCGTTCGAGTCTTTTCGAGTGTGTATTTTTCGAATGTACACTCGAAACTGCTCTAAGTAGAAAAATCTTGTTTTTCTGGCCTAGACTTCAAAATTTGGCTAAAATATCAAGATCATGTGGGTCTATAGACCAACATGTCCTGATAATTAGCATGTTTTCAATCAAAATAGACACCTCTTGAGCTAAATTATAGCGTTCGAGTCTTTTCGAGTGTGTATTTTTCGAATGTACACTCGAAACTGCTCTAAGTAGAAAAATCTTGTTTATGTGGCCTAGACTTCAAAATTTGGCTAAAATATCAAGATCATGTGGGTCTATACACCAACATGTCCTGATAATTAGCATGTTTTCAATCAAAATAGACACCTCTTGAGCTAAATTATAGTGTTCTAGTCTTTTCGAGTGTGTATTTTTCGAATGTACACTCGAAACTGCTCTAAGTAGAAAAATCTTGTTTATGTGGCCTAGACTTCAAAATTTGGCTAAAATATCAAGATCATGTGGGTCTATAGGCCAACATGTCCTGATCAATAGCATGTTTTCAATCAAAATAGACACCTCTTGAGCTAAATTATAGCGTTCGAGTCTTTTCGAGTGTGTATTTTTCGAATGTACACTCGAAACTGCTCTAAGTATAATATCAGTGTTTATGAGGCCTAGGCTTCAAAACTTTGATAAAATATCAAGATAATGTGGGTCTATAGACCAACATGTCCTGATAATTAGCATGTTTTCAATCAAAATAGACACCTCTTGAGCTAAATTATAGCGTTCGAGTCTTTTCGAGTGTGTATTTTTCGAATGTACACTCGAAACTGCTCTAAGTAGAAAAATCTTGTTTATGTGGCCTAGACTTCAAAATTTGGCTAAAATATCAAGATCATGTGGGTCTATAGACCAACATGTCCTGATCAATAGCATGTTTCCAATCAAACTAGACACCTCTGGAGCTAAATTATAGCGTTCGAGTCTTTTCGAGTGTGTATTTTTCGAATGTACACTCGAAACTGCTCTAAGTAGAAAAATCTTGTTTATGTGGCCTAGACTTCAAAATTTGGCTAAAATATCAAGATCATGTGGGTCTATAGACCAACATGTCCTGATCATTAGCATGTTTCCAATCGAAATAGACACCTCTTGAGCTAAATTATAGTGTTCTAGTCTTTTCGAGTGTGTATTTTTCGAATGTACACTCGAAACTGCTCTAAGTAGAAAAATCTTGTTTATGTGGCCTAGACTTCAAAATTTGGCTAAAATATCAAGATCTTGTGATCTATAGATCAACATGTCCTGATCAATAGCATGTTTCCAATCAAAATAGACACCTCTTGAGCTAAATTATAGCGTTCTAGTCTTTTCGAGTGTGTATTTTTCGAATGTACACTCGAAACTGCTCTAAGTAGAAAATTTGTGTTTATGAGGACTAGGATTCAAAACTTGGCTAAAATATCAAGATCATGTGGGTCTATAGACCAACATGTCCTGATAATTAGCATGTTTTCAATCAAAATAGACACCTCTTGAGCTAAATTATAGCGTTCGAGTCTTTTCGAGTGTGTATTTTTCGAATGTACACTCGAAACTGCTCTAAGTAGAAAAATCTTGTTTATGTGGCCTAGACTTCAAAATTTGGCTAAAATATCAAGATCATGTGGGTCTATAGACCAACATGTCCTGATCATTAGCATGTTTCCAATCAAAATAGACACCTCTTGAGCTAAATTATAGCGTTCTAGTCTTTTCGAGTGTGTATTTTTCGAATGTACACTCGAAACTGCTCTAAGTAGATAATTTGTGTTTATGAGGCCTAGGATTCAAAACTTGGCTAAAATATCAAGATCATGTGGGTCTATAGACCAACATGTCCTGATAATTAGCATGTTTTCAATCAAAATAGACACCTCTTGAGCTAAATTATAGCGTTCGAGTCTTTTCGAGTGTGTATTTTTCGAATGTACACTCGAAACTGCTCTAAGTAGAAAAATCTTGTTTATGTGGCCTAGACTTCAAAATTTGGCTAAAATATCAAGATCATGTGGGTCTATAGACCAACATGTCCTGATCATTAGCATGTTTCCAATCAAAATAGACACCTCTTGAGCTAAATTATAGCGTTCTAGTCTTTTCGAGTGTGTATTTTTCGAATGTACACTCGAAACTTTTCTAGGTAGAAAATTCGTGTTTATGAGGCCTAGGCTTCAAAACTTGGCTAAAATATCAAGATCATGTGGGTCTATAGACCAACATGTCCTGATAATTAGCATGTTTTCAATCAAAATAGACACCTCTTGAGCTAAATTATAGCGTTCGAGTCTTTTCGAGTGTGTATTTTTCGAATATACACTCGAAACTGCTCTAAGTAGAAAAATCTTGTTTATGTGGCCTAGACTTCAATATTTGGCTAAAATATCAAGATCATGTGGGTCAATAGACCAACATGTCCTGATCAATAGCATGTTTTCAATCAACATGTCCTGATCATTTCGAGTGTGTATTGTTTTCAATCAACATGTCCTGATCAATAGTATTGTTTATGTCCTGACCAACATGTCCTCATAAATCTTTTCGAGTGTGTATTGTTTATGTGGCCAACATGTCCTGATCATTAGCATGTTTCCAATAAAAATAGAAACTTGTTGATCTAAATTATAGCGTTCGAGTCTTTTCGAGTGTGTATTATTAGAATTTACACTCGAAACTGCTCTAAGTAGAAAATTCGTGTTTATGAGGCCTAGGCTTCAAAACTTGGATAAACTATCAAGATCATGTGGGTCTATAGACCAACATGTCCTGATAATTAGCATGTTTTCAATCAAAATAGACACCTCTTGAGCTAAATTATAGCGTTCGAGTCTTTTCGAGTGTGTATTTTTCGAATGTACACTCGAAACTGCTCTAAGTAGAAAAATCTTGTTTATGTGGCCTAGACTTCAATATTTGGCTAAAATATCAAGATCATGTGGGTCAATAGACCAACATGTCCTGATCAATAGCATGTTTTCAATCAAAATAGACACCTCTTGATCTAAATTATAGCGTTCGAGTCTTTTCGAGTGTGTATTTTTCGAATGTACACTCGAAACTGCTCTAAGTAGACAAATCTTGTTTATGAGGCCTATATTTAAAACTTTTGCTAAAATATCAAGATCATCTGGGTCTATAGACCAACATGTCCTGATAATTAGCATGTTTTCAACCAAAATAGAAACCTGTTGAGCTAAATTATAGCGTTCGAGTCTTTTCGAGT